>NW_026000102.1:5259838-5281776 GCF_001458135.2 Marmota marmota marmota
GGGGGGGGGGGGGGGGGAGCCGGGAATGCAGCCCAGGAGCTTTCTGTGACTCTGAGCTCCTCGGAAGTTACTTGGCCTCAGCTTCTTCCCGGCTGCACCACTCTAGGGCAGCTGTACGTGGCAGCCGAGCTCAGAGCCTTGCCCCCAGCTGCTGCCTCCAGGACTCTGGACAGACACGGGCGGTGCCTCCCCTGCTTTGCTGGAATGAGGGAGAGGCTCGGGATGCAGCGCTTGAAGGGGTCAGCCGAGGCTGTGGGCTTAGCCCTTTGGGCCAGCCCCCATGGTGTGCCTGGGGTGGACTCTTTGGAGAAGCCTCGGTTGTCCCTGGGAAGCCTGTGGGTCTTTCCACCAGACCTGGCCTGGCTGGGACCCCCTTTCCACACACACACCCCTTCTGAGCAGGCAGAACCAAGCTCCCTGCAGCAGTCACAGGAACTGCCCGCCCTGCTTCCTTCTGCACCCTCTCTGTGGGCCTCCCCGAGCCTGGGCTGACCAGCCCTGTTAGCGTCCTGCTCGATGGACTGGGGAACTGAGGCCCACAGAGCCTGAGCCACTTGCTCCCAGGGTGCAGCAGGAAGTTCAGGTCACCTCTCTCCAAACCCTGGCCCTTCCCCATGAGTAGGCCCTGCATGGCGTGCCCAGGAACTGGAAGGAACGGCCCCAGTGAGGAGGGAGGAGTGTCCCCTTCTCACCAGCAGAAGGGCTCAGGACTGTCAAGCGGGGCTCCTGCTGTGTGGGCCTGGCCTCTCTTGTCCTGCCTCCAAGCCTCTTCCCTGGTGCCCACATTCTCTTTTTCTCCCCAGCCTCCCCTCTGAGGCCTCGTTGCCCTCCTTGCTGCCGCAGGCTGGGCCACACTGGCAGATCCTGAGCTGAGAGGGCTGGGCCCACAGCCCGCCTGCACCTTGGAGAGTGAAGGGAGAGACCTCCCTGGCCCCTGTGGCCCTCCCTGAGCCATGGGACCCGCACACCCCCACCGCAGTCCTGTGTGGAGGGCTTCTAAGAGGTGGGTTAGAGCAGGCTGGATTCCCACCCGTCCCCAGCCACGACCTGTTGTGCCAGGAAGCTGGGAGACAGGGTGGGAATCAATGAGCTCCTGGAAGCAGACGCTGCTGGAGACGACGTATTGCCGGCCGCAGCGTGGCCTGCAGGCCTGGCTCAGGGCCCCAGGGGAGGCTGGGCCACGGGGCAGGGAGGACAGAGCTGTGCCCACCCACCCTGGACCCTCTGCCTGCCCCTGCAGTGCCCCAGGGGCCTGGCCTCCTGCCGGGCAGCTGGTCCTCAGGCTGGGTGGCTGTTGGGCAGGAGCCTGGGCGAGGGCTGGCCGAGGCTGGGTCCTCTGGGGAGAGCTGAATTCAGGCTTTTAGATGGTGGCTGTGGGCAGGCTGGGCTCCCCCAACCTGACCAGTGCCACAGGCATGCAGCCCTGTGGGCAGCAATAGGCACATGCAGCGCGTCTGGGAGGCTGGGCGGCCAGTGGTTGGCTCCGTCGTGGATCCAGCAGTTGCCGTGAAGCTCTTGGCTGTGCAGGGCAACACCCCATCTCCATCCTGGATTAATCCACCAGTGGGTTAACACATTTGATGGTGTTATTGGGAGGTGGTGGACACTGCAGGAGCTGGGCTGAGTTGAAGGAAGTGGGTCATTTGGAAGGGTCTCTCTCATCTCCACCCCTTCCTCTCTCTTCTTCCAAACTGCCCTGAGCCAGGGTGCTTTCCTCTAACCACACCTTCTGCCACGGTGTTCTGCTTTACCTCCGGCCACAGCATGGAGCCAGCTGACCATGCACTGACCCTCTGAACCAGTGAGCCAAAATAATAAATCTTCCTCCTCCGAATCGTCTTTCTCGGGTACTCTGTTGTACCCACGAGAAGCTGACTAGTGCAGGATCTGAAAGGCAGACTGTGTCCTGGTTGGGCTCCTGCCCCTGGAGAAGATTTGGGGAAAGAGATTCAAGGCAGTGACCTTGGGGTCCTGGAGCATTCCTACCTCCCTGGTGCCAAAGCTGGAGCAGGGAGATGCCCCACCTGCGGTGTCCAGGGAGCGGCCAGCTGCCTGGGAAGACAGGCCCTGGTCTTCCCGGCTCAGGCTGGCCCCCGCGGTCGAGCCCCTGACAGCGCCTGCTCAGCCCCTCCCGGCCACTCACTCCCTCCACACCAGGAGGAAAGTTGGAGTCCAGGGGGAGCAAATGAGTCTACAGGTAGGAAGTGCACCCCTTGCCTCTTCAGGGTGTGGGGCTCGTGTGCCCTCCCAGAGGGCCTGGCTGAGTGGCCTGCTCTCCATGCCTCTTGCAGGGACACAGCCTGCAGCGTCTCAGCCATTGCTCAGTGCGCCTCTTGGCCTCTCAGCCCCCATCTCCCCCTCGTCAGGCTGGAGAGTGGTTGTGGGCACACGGCTCCAACTTCATAGGACATAATGGTGACTTTGATTCTTGCTTGCCTCGGAAGAGAATTCTAATCTTATTTTCATTACAAGGAAATTTTAAATGAGAGTGACATCTGCTTCCTGTGTACACGTGGACTGGCCTTGTCCTGGTTCTGTCCTGGTGGGCACCACACTGACCAGTGAACAAGTCTGCTAACGAGGCAGAGGGGTGGGCCGGCAACCCAAGAGCTCCTCCTGGGCCACCCCTGGGTGGGACGATTCACCCCTTAAACTGTAACCTGTGGGTTTCCGGAGTCAGAGAACCAGCGTGGAATTGCCAATGTCTTACTTGCTGAGATAGACGTTAAAAGAGTCCCTTCTAACCCTAACCTACCCCTGCCTCACCAGATCGTAAAAGAAGGAGTACTTAGGGCCCAGACGAGGGCGGACGAGGTCAGTGGGGAGCGTGAGGCTGTGCCTGGTTGAAATATGGGTGGCAGGATGAGGAGGGCGGAGGCTGTGTGGTGGCTTCCCCACAGGCCGCACTCGCTGGGAAAACAAGGGGGGTGTCGAGTGCCGGCTGGAAGAGGAGCCCGGCCTCCCCGGGGCCAAGTTCCTGGCCAGGGTGCACCTGGTCCTCAAAGCTCAGTTTCCTCTAGGAAACGGCTTTGTGAGTGTGCCCTTGAGTGTGCCATGGGTGTGCCTGTGGGTGTGCCCGTGGCACTGGGCATCCTCCGTGGGCTCTGCCGATCGCGCCTCCTCTCAGCAGCCCTCCTCCTCCTCCTCGGTGGCCGGGACGGGCAGGGGGAGGTGGTTACGATTCTCTCTTAAGTGGTAGGTGGGGGGTGCGGACCAGACCCCCCAGAAAGAGGCTCCGCGTAGTCGCCGGACACCTCCGTCGTCTCCAGAGCCTTAGGGCTTTGGTACGACCTAAAGGAGAGCTTTGAGGGCGGCTTGTGGGGAGATGCCCCAGCCCCAAAGTGGGCTGCAGCTCTGCCTGAAGACATGTTGGGAGGAATTGATGGCAGGACCTGAAGGCGCTGGAGCCCAGCTGGGAGCTGGGCGAGGAGCTGATGGGCTGGTGTTTGCGGTTCCAGAATGAGGAGGACGCCTCTGGCCCCGCACTGGGGGAGATGCAGGACCTGGGTCTGCGTGGTGACCAGCCGGGCCACTCCTCCTTTCCAGCCTCCACCAGACCTCGCCCCAGCCTCCTTCTGTGAGCCAAGGTCAGGAGAGCCCCAGGGAAGGCTCTGGAAGGAGTGGGTGGGCTTGGGCACAGGCCTGGGTCCTCCTGGCCTCAGAACCGTGGTCCTCACTCTGCCCAGCTCCCTCTGCTGGGAAAGGGCTCCAAGGGACACTCTCTAACCTTGGGTGCCCCCCTTGGGAATGCTCCTGGGTGACTCTGGTGGAGTGACTTCGAGACCTTGTTCCCAGCACTGTGGAGTCCACGGTGGCCCGCGTGCGGGCCAGCCTGCTTCCCTGGAATCTGGAAACCGAGCCCTGTTCATGGCGGTAGCAAGAGGCTTCGTGAGGCTTCGTGGGGGCTGACAGCTGCCCTGTGTTGGGCCAGTTATCCCCCAGGGCTCTGGACACCGCAGCCGCTGTGTCATGGCAAAGTGCCAGCTGTGAGATGGGACGAAGGTTGACATCTCCTGAGGAAAAGGACCCTGGCCACCTTGGTTCGGCCGGTCTTTGAGGTAACAAGGAGCCACTGGGTGCCAGGGTCCTGCAGAGCCCGTCAGTTTGGGCTGCTCACAGCTCAGCCAGTGTCCTGCAGGGAGCTGCTGACCAGGCGTCTCACTGAGGGGTCAGAGTCATGAGGAGTGTGAGCACCAGGAAATGGGGGGTCCTGGGCAGAAGCCCAGGCTTCATCTGTCCAGCAGGGAAATCAGGAGCCACTGTGTGCTGGTGGGTGTGGACAGGCCTGGGTCCAGGGAGGACCAGTTCTAGGTCCACCTTGCTTGTCGTTGCCTCCATCACATGTTCTGGAGCCGGGTGAGAACCACTGACCTCGAAAGCCAGCCTTGCCGCCCTCCTCCAGGGCCTGCTGCTCAGGGTGCCGCGGGCAGGGGCTCCTGCACTCCTGGGAGCCCCAAGTCCTGGCAGGGCAGAGTGCTTTGGTGGGAGGGGGGCCCTGCATTCCCCCGGGGCAGAGGGGACAGCGTGGCTGTCCCGGCGCTCAGCCCTGCGCAAAGGAAGCCAAGGAAACAGGATGCGGGGGAGGACCAGGGATTTTCTTCCTCCTCGAGGAGTGGACCTGGTGCCCGTCTGCAGCGTTTGTTGATCATTTAACAGGCGAGCCGGCTCTGTGCTGCATGGTTGGGCCCACTGAACACTGGAGTTTCTTGGTCTTGAAGCCGCTGGCAGTTTTCTCCAAAGCTAAACTGCTGAAGGTGGCGGCCGAGCACTGAGGAGCACTTGGGTGTGAAGGGCGAGTCCCAGCCCACTCCGTGCCCTGGCCTGGCTTGCTCTTGAGGACTCTGGCTCTCCCCTCTCCTCTCACCGCTCTGCCCCGCTTCACGATCTGGCTTTGGGCACTCCTCTGCAGCAGCGTGGGCACCATGGCCAGCCCAGGCTCGCCTCTCCTGGATCTACCCGCCTTCTGGACAGAGCCACTCTGCTCCTGTTTTCTATTAGCAGGGAGGGCCCCCTCCTCCATCTCAGTTGGATCAGGGGTGGGACAGCCCCTTCCGGCCTCACCACTCGCTCCAGGAGGGGTAGGTATGGTACCCAGGACTGGCCCACCAGTTCTCCTTTGGGCTTTCCACGCTGACTGGAGGCATGGCCCACGCTGGCCCAAGGAGCGCCCATCCTGGACTTTTGCTAGCATTGCTTGGTCAGAGAAAGTCTCCTGGTCCCACCTCAAAGCTGGTGGAACCTGGGTCTGCTGCATGGGGGAGCGGGGGGGGGGGTGAGCCTGCCGGAGGGTGAAGCCAGGGGTGGCAGGCAGAGCTGAAGGACGGGGGGAAACTGAGTCACAAAGGATGTGGCTTGGTGGTCACATCCTTTCAGGGTGCAGGACTGGCCATCTTAGGCCTGTCCAGGAACAGTCAGTGACATCAGCCAGAATCCCCAGGAGGCCTGAGCAGGTTGGAGCTGTGTTTCTAGGCAACCAAGGAGAGCCCTGATTCATCCAGGTCCCGCATCTGAATCTCCGGCTGCCAGGTGGAGGGAGGGGCTCCGGGCACTAGGGAACCCCCTTTCATTCCAGGGGTGTCAGATCTGCTTCTGTCCCTCGCCACGTCTCTGGGGCTTGGCTCCTGCCCAGCCTGCCGTTCTCTGGGCAGGACTGGAGGAGCGTGGTAATGGCTGAGCCTGGTTCAGGGGGCAGGCCTGTGGTCCTGCGGGTGGGGCCAGGAGGTGGGCGCGTGCTGGAGACCACCTCCCCATTTACTTCCCAAGAGACTCTTTGGTCTGGCTTGTGAGTCTGATGTCCAAAGAACACATGGGTTTTTCATTTTTTTGTTTTTGGTACTAGGATTGAACCTGGGGTGCTTTACCGCTGAGCCATGGACCTCTTTGTCCTTAGCCCTTTTTATTTTGAGACAGGGCCTTGCTAAATTGCTGAGGCTGGCCTCCAATTTACAATCCTCCTGAGTCACTGGAATTACTGGTGTGCGCCACCACACTAGCCCCTCCGAGACCTCTGTAAAGCTCACACTAAAGAACCAAAACAAAACAAAACAACAGATGATATTTCTAGAGAACCCGATGGAAGGAACCTGAGTAGGGAATTGGGAGTCAAACTGATACCTAAGTCCCTTTCTATTGCCCTGGCATGACCTCTGCATTGAGTACCAGTCCAAACTGAGCCCAACCTAGAAATTTCCAAGCTGTGAATTCAGGTGGAAAGATCTCAACAGATGGGACAGGCCACGCACAGAGGGCAGAGTTGGCTTTGGGAGTTCCTGAGAAAGGAGCTCAGGCATCACATGGCATTAACTGGCTTATAAGACCATTTGGTGGCGGAGGAAGCGACTCCGATGGGAGCCTTGGGAATGACCAGGAGGGTGTTCTGTTGAACTCGGGGGCCCCCTCTTGGGGGGCAGCGACTAGAACCAGAAAGGCCCCTGCTCTGAGCACAGTGTACGTCCACTGCCTTCCCTCTTCCTTAAGGGCGTACGGTCCCCTGAGCTAGACCCTGAGTACTGTGGGACCTGGGATGCCAGGAGCCTGGGGACTGATGTGCACCCCCTAGTAGAGCGGGAGACCCAGGTGTCTGGTGCAGGTGCCCCAGTGCTCAGCACCCCACAGCCTGCCCTTTGCTCCACAAACCCTGTCCCCGATGTCAACAGCTAGACAACAGCTTTAGCAGCAAGTTACTCCTGCATAAATGCAGTACCACCAGCCAACATGAAGTCACAGGTATCCCCATCCTGCCCTGCAAGGGAAGACCCCCATCTGTCCCTGTGGCCCAGATTCTAAAACCAGCCACCTACTACACACCCTGTTTAACGCAGCAGGAAAGGAAGGGAGGAGGATACCCATGTACATCGCCCGTCCCTCCTTGCATACCTGTCCTGGGGCTGTGGACTTAGACAGCTGATCATCAAGAACCTTTAGGCCAGCGGATGGCTCTGCTGTCTGGGCCAGCGTGGCCCATCCTGGCTGGCCTCTCTCATGGTCTGGAGCCCTGGCCGGGCTTTTGGGCTCTGTTCCATGTAGTATCATCTTCCTGTAGGCTGGTGTGGGCTTGCTTGATCTTATGGAAGATTCAGGGTCCCAAAAGATCCCTGTGCTAATCTGAGCTCTTAACCCGGTGGACTGACTTGGCCTTTGCTGCTGGTGTGTCTGAGCTCTGTGTGGTCCTTACTCGGGTTGTGTAGGTTTTCATCAACACTATCACAAGATACTGCATGACAGGCAGCAGCCCCCAAGTCCTGTGAGCCCCAGGGCACTCTCTCAGCCCTATTTCCCTTTTTATTCGGAATCAGCTACCCCAGCCAACATGGTGTGATGGTTGTGTTTTCTCTTGGGCACAAAGACCTCGAAGCCAGCAGAGCCTACTGTCATGGGAGGAAAAGCAAGAATTAAAAAGCTTGCAGGTGTCCTGGGGTGCAGCAGCCTTGCACGGGGCCCGGGGTGCCTACCTATGGGAGGACTGGGTGTGAGGCCCGTCCAGCAGGTCAGCAGGTCAGCCCTCAGCCTTGCATGCCACTGGCTTCCCTTGGTACCCACCCAGTCCCCACTGGCTTTGAGGCTCCATTGCTCTGGATGACAGGTTGCCTCTGGGTGAGGGGTGTGAAGTCCACATGTCACACTGTTGTTGAGGGCCACAGCCGAGTCGGGATGACGCATGGCATTTTTGCCAGAAGTAGTGGTTGAGAGGTGACGCCAGCGAGCCATTAAGATGATGACTTTTGAGTTCTCGCGGAGTTCCCGTTGAGTTCCAGTTGAGCTCTCGCGGGGATTCCTGAAGAGTTCGCATTGGTTGGGGAAGTGCCGAAGGAGGGATTTCCGGTTGGTGGTTCCTGGAGGAGCTGCGCAGCGTTCGGGAGAGTTCCCCGGGGAGCGTGTGTGGAGTGTGCTGGTGGAGTTCAGAAATAAAGTTTGTTCCTGCTTCAGTGGCTCGTGATTTGTGCCCAGCCAGACTGCAGCACACTGTCACCTGGCTTCTTTGTGCAATGAGTCCCTTTGCCAGGCCAGGAGCAGCACTGTGGCAAAGCCATGGAGACAGCTGGCAGTTCCACAGGTTGGTGGTAACCGGGCAAGACCCGTATTTGGAATAAACCCCTGTTCCTGTGCAGACGGCTGGTTTCCCCCTGCCTGGTGGAAGAGTCTGCTTCTCCCAGGGTGTGTGCCCTTGTGAGCCCAGTTAATGTCTCCTGCCCGTGGCCAGGGTGGGCCCAGACCTGCCCTGGGGAGAGAGAGCAGGGCATGGAGCTGGCACATAATCTCTACCTCTGCCTCCGCATCACTGTGTCCGTGAACTCCGCGCTGGGGTGGCTGGGGAGAGGATCCCGTCACCCTCAGAATGGGGTGGCTTTTCCACCCATCATCCAGGGCCTCCGCTGCAGTGGGGACCAGACGTCCTTGCCTTCCAGGCCCATCCTGGGAGGCTCAGTCCCCACCCTCCTGGCCTTGTCTTCCCAAGAGGCACCACTGGACCAAACCTTCCCGCCTTCCCCTGTTTGTTGTGCACGAGTGTCTTCCACTCCATCGAGGACCCAGTGGGAAATGAGCTGCACTGTTGGAAGTTCTGCCCACGGAGAAACGTCCCTTTCCACCCGACCCCAGGGCCTCCCAGCGCCTGCTGGGGTGGTGCCAGCCTATCATGCAGAGCCCAGAAACCAGGCTCCATCTCCTTCTTCCTCAGCCACCTGGTCAGAGGGACACCCTGAGACACCGGTGGCTGCAGGGGAGCTGGCAGGGGCATTGCAGCGGGTGCCCTGGAGTGTGAGGCCCTCCTGGGGCAGTCTCCTGCTCTCCAGGGGCTGCTGCTTGGCCGGGCCCTGGGTTTGGCCCAGCAGACTGGGCCCGTCTGGTTACATCTGGTCCCCGAGGGATCTCACCTAGACCTTGGGGCCTGGGAGCAACTGCTGAGCCGTGTCCCTCGAGGAGGAGGCTGTGTTTGCCGCGGAGCCCAGGACTGCACTGTGGTCCCCTGCAGTGCCTCTTTTTTCCGTCTCCCAGAGGCCCAGACTGTGGGCACCGCCAGATCCCAGGGATCATAGGTGCCCGGGGGCAAAGCTGCTTTTCCTGCAGCCCCACAAGCCAGCAGCCTCCTCCTGCTTGGCCCCTGGGGTGTTCTTGGGTTGGGGCCAGTGGGGGAGTCTGCCAGCCTCAGAGCTTGGGTCTTCCAGCCGTACGCGAGGAACTGCGGAAAGAACCACTTGAGGTTCGTGAGCCGCAGGGGTGATGACTCAGGCTCAGATTCCCCCATCGCCTGACCTCCCTATGTCCTTGCCATGACTGGGGCCTGCAGTCTCAGGGATGAGCATCAGCATAAAGCCACCGCTTTGGAATAGCACAAAGGTCTGGGTATTTCCTCCCCCGGGGACAGTGCACTGACCTAGGGGACGGTGAGGAGGAAGTTGGCACCTGCAGTGCTGCAGGGGGTCATGCAGCAGTGGACGCTGTTATCCCTGTGTCCACTTCCCAGTGTGGCCTTGCAGCTTCTGCCATCAGAAGGAGTCTACATCCCCTTGAACATGGGGTGGCCTTGTGATTTGCTTTCATCAACAGACTGTCCTGTAAGTGACATTGTGCCAGTCCCGAGCCTCAAGCCGTCTTGCCTACCTTCCTTCTTTCTCTCAGGACCCTGCCTCCTCCAAACAGGTGCCAGCAAGCCGCAGGATGAGACCAGGTGCAGCAGAGACCAGCAGCCCAGCTGAGGCTCCGGACCATCAGGGAGGCCAGCCAGGACGGGCCAGGCTGGCCTGGTGAGCAGAACCACCAGCTGCCCTGAAGAAGTCTGACAGCCACACGGGGTTGTGATTGGAAGCCACTAAGTTTTGGAGTGGTTTGTTATGCAGGGATTGTAGTGGACTAGCAGCCCAGGTGGTGTCTCCATTCAGGCCTCTGCTCCCCAGGACTAGAGAGTTGGTCCATCTATCTATCTATCTATCTATCTATCTATCTATCTATCTATCTATCTATCATCTCTCCACCATCATCCATCTATTACTTATCTATTTTGTTACACAGATCAAATAGGACCACCAAGGACCGTCCACCTGTTTCAGTGCCAGGTCCCTTGAGCTGCTGTCCATGCTGTAGATTCAGGGAGTTAAGCCACTTGGATCAGCATTCAGGCCAAGCAGTCCCACCCTGCCTCCCGCAGGCTGGCTGCCTTGCTCTGGAAGCCAGGTCCTTGCTCCGCCTTGGTAAAGAGTGGACCCTTGGGCTCTGCCCTTGGACGCCAGTGGACCTTTGCTCCCATTGGACCAGGTCAGAAGACCAAGCCCAGGTTGGGGCCAGTGGGGGAGGTTGAGCTGCATTCCTAGAGGGATTTTTACCCCAAGGTGTCAAGGAGGAGGTCTCTAGGTTTGGGTTCTCACTCCCTGGAGTGCTGAAGCCTCTCCTGCTTCCAGGTTTCAGTAGAAGAGAATCGAGCCCAGGCTTGCTGGGTTAGGGCTTCATTGTAGGGTGCTGGGTGGCCTCAGGGGTCATCTGGAAGCCTGAGAAAACAGACTCAAGGCTGTGTTTCCAGAAATGACTTTGAAGTGACTGCACAGGATTGGACTGGAGGGGCTGCTGCCTGGTGAAGGTCAGGAGGCTGCCGGGGGAGCCAGGTGCTCTGGCCTGCCGCCCAGCTGGGCACCACAAGGGCATCTGGTGGTGGGTCCTATTATTCCTTGAAATGCAGCTGCAACAGCTTTTGGGAAATTAAGTTTTTAGTTTTCTAGCTTCCATGATCCAGGACAGGACACTTAGACAGGTGGAACAGAGGGCCAGGGATTCCCCGATCCACAAACCAGTGACTCCCTGGAGAAGTGCACTTCCTGTGACTTTCCAGAGCTAAATGCTCACTCACTCACTCACAGAGAAGAGCTTCCTGCTGTGAGTAAAATGTTGCATATGTCTGAGGCCCTAAAAAAAAAAAAGAAGAAGGGAGAGGGTGGCATGCTGCCTGATTTGAATTCTAGTCTGTCACCCTGTGGGCAAGTGACTTCATTTTGGGGCCTTGGTTTTCATCTGTAAAACGGGCTTCATCTCGTCCCACCCTTGACAGAGCTGTCAGGAGGATGAAAGGCCGTAATGCTCGTGAAGCCTCCAGACATTGCCTGTTCAGAACGTGCGTGTCCTCACCGTGGTTGTTGTTATTGTTATTATTGTTAGTTGCTGCAGTCAACCTTCGGGTGCCCGTCCTGCACATAATCAATATGGTGCTTAAACCAAAACTCTCATGAACAGCGTGTCAGCCAGCTTGGCCTCACTGTGCTCAAAACACCCAACGAGAACCATTTAGAGGAGGGAAAGTCTATCCGGGGCTCACGGTTTCAGAGGACCAGAGCGACGCCACGGCTCTGGCCCAAGTGAGGCAGCACATCACGGGGGCAGAGTGCCATCGAGGAAGCTGCTCTGCTCATGGCGGCCGGGAAGCAGAGTAGGGAGGGAGGAGGGCTGAAGGGAAGATGCCTGCCCCCTCCAGGGCCGCCCCAGTGGCCCTCCTCCTGCCACACCGCGCCTGCCTGCAGCTGCTACCCAGGCAGCTCATCCTAACTACGACGGACGGTCAGGTCACAGCTCTCGTAACCCAATCCCCTCACCTCTGAACATTCCTGCATTAGCACAGCAGCTTTGGGGGCATCTCTCACCCAAACATAACATGTGACAATTTGATTCATTAGTGAGTGAGTTAATTAACTAGCATTAAGTGAAAAGCAGCTGGTCTGAAGAGCAAGTCAGGAGCAGAGGGGCTCCTGTTAGTCGGGGGGAGGCAGGCTGGCCGGAGCTTGCTGAGATGGGAAACCCTTGATGGCCCAAAGGGCAATACTGTGACCTTGGGGGCCAGCTTCTCCACAGGAGAACATAATTCCCTTTACCAGTTGCTAAAGGAAAAAGCCCTCACCTCGCTGCCTGCAGAACGCATGAGTCCTGGGCCACTGGGCACCGTGGGGAAGTCGGTACCTTCTCCAATGGATGCCATGGGGAAGTGGGCTTACCTGCAAAGCGGGAGGCCTCTGCAGCTCCTCTCTCCAAACTTGGGACACAACATTATTAATAAGATACAGATATGAAGTTCCTACTTCTCATAAGGACAGAGGGGAGACCCCATGAGGTGACTACGGATTTTGCTACCTCTAAAGAGAGAGAAGGAGAAGCTCCCGGGAGGAACATGGGTGTCCTGAGCCGGTCACCTGGCAGAGTCAGCAGGCTCTGGTTCTGCTGAAGCCCTGGGTCTGAGTGGTCAGGGAGCGGGGCAGTGGGAGCAGCCGCGCTGGCCCCACTGTGGGTGAGAGACGTCCTGGCAGACGGCGGACAACAGGGTGTTGTCCCACTGTCTTCTTCCCTAATTTCCCAACCAAGTGGAGCCTCTGCAGCCCCAAGGCCACCTGAACACATTGTGGAGAACTTAGACATGTTTACCTGAATGTGCACAAAATCCTTCAACGCAGGGCGGGTCACTCAGTGTGGAAAGTGGGGGCGCTTCTCAGCTGTATTGGTCAGGGGACACTGAACGTCTCCTCTGCTTTGGCCTGGTCCGCTCCTCCCAGCAGAGCCCCCAGGAAGACCGGCAGAGGGAAGCAGAGGCGCGTCATCACAGTGACTGACACCCTGCTGGTCTCTGGCTAGCTGGGCTGACCTGAGGGGGTCTCCCCAAAGCCCCAGCCCCAGAGCTGAGTCATAGGTCTTAGCATTTGTGTGGGATCGAGGCGACATCAGCCCACGCCGGCCAGTGTCGGTGCAGAGGAGGTTGAGCTGCATTCCTAGAGGGATTTTTACCCCAAGGTGTCAAGGAGGAGGTCTCTAGGTTTGGGTTCTCACCAACTCTGCCCTCCTCATCCAGAGGGTGAAGGGGTGAGCGCGGAGGAGATGCCCATCCCCGAGGGCAACCTGGTTCGAATCGTCATTTCCTACCTCTCTAAGCTTTCTGCCTTATCCGATTTTGCACTTTATTTATGTTTCTATTTCTTTGCAGACCTGGAGGTGGAGCTGGAGGTGGAATCCGGGGCCTCTAGCATGCCGGGCACGCGCTCTACCCCCGGAGCTCCCACCACAGCCCCTGCCTTGAGCTCTTGATTCCTGAACACTTATTGTTACTCTTCTTTAAATAGACCCAGGTTTTAGCTAAGTAAATTCATTTCAAAAGGGGCACTTGCACAGGTGTGTGTGTGTGTGTGTGTGTGTGTGTGTGTTACTGCTGTAAGTGAAATAGTTGAACCTTTCCAGAAATAGAAGGCGACTGTAAAAAGAAACTTAACAAAGATAAAGCAGTGTTTTCCACTGTTGCGAATCTGGCTCTTACCTGAGACCAGCCTTTGTTTCCAAAGGCTGTTTTCTTTCTGCCTCTGTGGATGCTCAGGCTTCTTGAGCCCTGTAGTCGCTGGTAGAGTGCATCCCTCTGTGGTAACCTTGGTCCCATTTCCAGGCTCTAGACGAGGTAGATATCACCTTGTAGCGAGCCGCACCGGTGTCCTGACACCTGCCCCAGTGTGCTCGCTGCTAGACCACGCTCCTTCCTCCAGGACTCACACGTGGGGGCCTCTTGGACCTGACCAGTCTGTCTCCTGGCTAGCTCTCTGAGTAACATGAGCGCCTGTAAGGCTGGTTTCTAACGAAATTCCTAAAAGAAATTGACTGGAACAAAATAACCCATGGTGAACCAAGCCTCTCCCTCTTGAAAATAAGCAAAGCTTCTATCCCAGTTTTAAGAACAAGCTCCCCGTGGGAAACACTGATGTTAATATTGACGGAGCAGATCTCACGATCTCACTCATCTTCTTGGATGCTCTGAACCGTGACCTACAGTCACTGGAGAAAGGCTGGACTGTATTCAGAAGAGTTTACTTACTGAGGCCGAAGGAAGGTTATATGCAGAGGAAGGAAGGGAGGAAGGAGGGAGGGAGGGAGGAAAATAAAACTTCTAGAGACAATGGTTGAACAGAAAGGGATTCTCTACTTACTGCTCTGTGGTGACCCAGTTAGAGGACCGTCGGTTTCATGTCTTCTGCTGGGAGAAGTCACATTCCCAGATGCCCTGGTGGTTGGATTAGGCCAATGGGATGTTGGGGGTCAAGCACTGCTTCCACACTCAGCCACAGCCATGACGGCCACCCAGGGCCATCCATGGCCACCCATTTCTCTGGCAACCTCCAAGTCCAGGCATTAAGTCCATGGCACAAGGAGTCCGGAGTCCTGAGCTAAGCTGGAGGAGGACCAAAAGGGCCATCTGCCTTTCTCTGTGCGATGGAATGCGAGGGGTGTGAACTGTTAACAAGGCGAAGCCACTGAGGTGTGGACCTTCATTGTCTGAGACATTAGTTAACTATCCTAACTTGTCCATGCAGCTAGATAATCCCATTGACCAGGACATACCCCTCGTTGCTCATCATGGTTAGTGAAGATTGGGTGGGAGGGCAATGCAGGCTAACCAGGCCCTTGATTGGTGTCTCCTCGGTGGTCGGAAGCATTGCCCACTACATCAGTGGGGGCACGACATAGCTCCCCTGTAGGCTAGCCGTTCTGGGGTTGGGGTCCCCTCTCAGCCAATCTCATGCTTGGCTTTGCCCAGGGCAGACCTCAGCTCATTCTGAAAGCCACCGTCTTCCCTTGATTCCTTTCCAACCTGTCACATTGGAGTCAATGAGGCCAAGCTTCAAGTCTGGGGTTGATCGGGTCCCTACTGGCCCCCGCCCTGCCTCAATCTAAAGCTGGTTTCCGGGAGCGTTTGCAGTGGGCGCCCTCCTGGTCAGGCCTGGGTTCATCCGTCCAGCCCCATCGTGGGGTGAGGTGTCTGCTCAGAATTGTGCAGGTCAAGCGTCTCTTCTGGGTTGTCCTGACTTGATCATGTCCCAAACTCAAACCACAGACGATGTCCTTAATCCCGGGACTCAGCAGAGCCACGTGAATTCAGTTCCTTCGTGGAGCATGGGAGGGGCCCTGTGGTCCCTCCAGCTCCGTGAAAGTGTGTTGAACAACTGCAGAGCCCGGGGAGGGGGGACGCTGTAAGCAATACCCCACTCCTGGCTGCTTGCCAGAAGTCCCATGCAGGGAGCCCCATGGTGTCCATGGGGGCAAGGCGGTCTTGCGTTTGGAAAGTGGCCACCGCTCTGACACGGCTGGCCCTGTTATGGAGCCCTAGCCCCAGGCCTGCTGCACTGCATGTCCTCGAGTCTGAGCAGCAGCTCTGGGTGGCAGGAGGGAGCTGGGTTTGTCCTTCCTCCCCAGGACTGGACATGCCATAGCTGTGATCCCCAGGGCATCTAGCTGGCCCCGGTGCCCCCGTGCCAGCTGGGCCAGAGCCCAGGTTGTGCCAGGTGGGGGGGATCCTTTGCCAACGTGGCACACTCAGGCAGACACCCCTTGTGGGCATGTGTGGGGTGCATCTCCCACCTGGCTGGTGCATGTGCCTGAGTGTGTAAGAGGGGCTGCCTGGGAGTCCTGTGGGTATGTGACAGTGTGACCGTGTGTGACGCTGTGTGACGGTGAGTGTGTGTGTGAGTTGGCAGTGAGCGTGTGGCTGTGTAGATATGGGTGGGTGGAGATGCACGTGGGTATGTGAGTGGGTCGTGCAGGAGGGGGAGAGTGTGCATCGTCCACTACATCACGTGTGTGGGGAGCAGGGGACCCTGGTGCAGGCCACTCCAGAAGAGCCGCCTGAGGCTGGAACTGGGCTCTGTAAGGAGAGGCTGCGGGCAGGGCGCGGGGCTGGTCCACCCGTGGGCAACCTAGCGGTGCCGGAGGGGTGGTCCCTGTGTCCACATGAGTCTCCCCAGAGCCTGTGAACAAGCTGAGGAAATAGACGGAGGATCAGAGAGGTTGGGAGAGGCATCCAGGCCCCCGGGCGTTTAAGTGGAGATGCTGTCTGAGGAGGTGTCCGGCTGGTGAATCCATGGGTCCCTTGGGCCAAGAACTGTTAGGTAGGATCTGGTAAAATGCAGGTGCACGAGGTCCCAGGAAGGACCTCAGCGTTGAGCCAGTTTCCTGGTAGCATCTTCCTCCGAGCTTCGGGAGCAGAGGAGATGCCTCGCTTGGAGGGAAGCACCCCGCCCTGCCTCAGCACTCCCTGAGCCGCAGGAGGGGTGACCAGCCCCAACTGCCTGCAGAGCCCGGGACCCCCTCACCTCCAGGTCCCAGGTTGCTTGTGTGAAAAACTATCAGTCCACGCTCACAGCAAAATACAGGATTTGGGGTGGGTTTGGGGTGTTGCTCTTTGAGCTGATGGGATGCTGGACGGCACCCCTGGAGGCTGTGTGGAGCATGAGGACCCGGGGTGAAGCGCCCACTCTGTGTCGGGGCTGCTGTGCTGAACCCTCCCCGACAACAGCTCTGGCTCCTCACCGCGCTTCTGGTCCCCGGCTTGCCACCTGGCCAGCCACCTGGAGAGGACGGTGGTGCTCTCATCACGGCGGTGACGCGCACTGTGCCGAGAACCAGCCGCGCGGCTCCTGCCCTGGATCTTCCTTGAGGGCTTTCAGGAAGCAGCTCCCCCCGGAGCTGGAGCCCTTGCTTTGCCCCTTGGTTCTGCTACCTGGGGAGCTGAGCAGGCCCGGCCCAGGCGGCAAAATGGGCAGAACCACCTCCTGGGGTTGCTTGGGAACAGTGTTTGGGGGCAGCGTGGGGCAGCCCTGGCTTCCTGTCTGGTCCCCCATCTCCTGGGCCTGCCTGCGCAGGGCCAGCGCTGGGTGGGCCTCTCGTCCACCTCTGCTCAGTCACTCATCAGCCGTCTTCACCGCGGGCCTCCTCACCAGGCCCCGTTCTGAGTGCTCGGGACGCATCTGTGAGCAAGAGACCAAGGACTTGCTGACCCACCTTCTGCAACAGAGTGGGAGGGCATTGCCCACAGGGCCTGGGGCATCAGTGCTGGGGGTGGCAGCAAACCATGGGAGGGCTGTGCTGGGCCCACGAGGAGATGGCACCTGAGCCAGTACCTGAAAGTGATGTGGGAACCACGTTGCAGGTGTTTGGGGAAGAGCATCCCACGCAGAGGGAGCCGCTGGGGCAATGACCCGGGTGGGCACCTTCCTGCCAGGTTTGAGGAACAGCAGGAGGCCCATGCAGCTGGCGTGAGACCAGAGGATCATGGCAGGTGAACGGGGCAGACCTCTGGGACAGAGAAGGGGTGCTGGGTTCCCTCAGGGGGCTGGGCGTGACCAGCTGGGCATTGTGAACACGGCACCCCGTGGATGGGCTGGGGTCTGCTGCTGGGGCCAGGGCAGAGCAGAGAGCTCCAGCAGCTCCCTGAATTACAGCTGGAGGGGTGGAGCTGAGACTTGGAGCCACCTCCTTTGCCTGCTCTGCAGAATGACACCTGAAACCAGGGGTCTGCTCACCCTGCTCCGGGTTGTATGTGAGGAGCGTTCCACTCAGAGAGGCACCCCAAGTACCCTGACCTTGTGAGGGCAGGAGGGGCACGGAGCCAGGAGCTTCCAGTTCCTCGAGTTTAGGTCCCAGACTTGCAGACGGCTTGCCTGTTGTGCAACACACATTGAGCACCTCCCTGTGTCAGGTCTGTGCTGAGCGCTGGTGACGCACAAGCAGCCCCAGCCTCAGAGCACAGGTCTTAGCAGGATGTGCACGGAGCTGTCACTTCCTGGCCATTTCCCGATCTCCTGGATGCGTCCTTGATGCTGGGCCCGCACCTGGAGGCTGAGTGCCCCCTGAGTGTCGTGTGTTGTCACGTCAAGGAGTGGATGTGCGGGTTTTGAAAGTGTGTGTTTACCTGTTCTGTGTGTCTGTGTGCATACGTGTCTGCGAGGCATGTCTCCTAGGGTTTGGAACTAGAATGTCCCCCAAAAGCTCCTGTATTGGAAGCGAGGCCCCCCAGTACTCAAGGTTCAGGTGTCTGGTGGAGGAAATGCATCTTGTGGGCTGAGAAGCCAAGGAAGAGGAGAAGCAGGGTCCCAAGATTCCCTTCCAGGAACCCACGATGTCTCCCTCCCGTGCTCTGCCTCTCCTGTTTTCTTAGGTCTTCTCTCACATTCCTTATGCCTCTTCTGGAAGTTTCTCCCTCGACCTTGCACCTGAATCTGCATGTCCTGGTCTCTTTGCTCCTACCAGAGGCCACGACTCCCTCTTCCTCTTCCCGTGATCGTGTTTCCGCCCAGGTCCCTCGTCCCTCCTCCAGAGCAGAGGCCCGTTGTGGGCCTGAGGTCCTCTTGAGGGGCTTGATTCTGCTTTGTTTTGTTGGACTCATCGGGAAGAGGCCCGACCAGTGGAGCCGTGCTCTTCATTTGTCCCAGGTGCTAACTAGAGGCGCCGCTGAATCAATCATGCCAGCTTTCATCTTATTAAGTATGGCATTCCTTTTGATCTAGGAATATTTTTACCTCTCTAAGTGCTTTTAAGGAGGGCCACAGCATATATTTAGTTTCTTTTCATAAATTGTCTAGATTGCATTTTAAGGGAGTGGAAATTGAATCCAGTCTTTTTTAAATTGCCGAAGCCAATTAGCTGCAAAAGTGTTTAATTACGGGAGAAGGACTCAGATCTACAATTAAGTTGAGCCCTTCTCAAGGAGCTGGGCAGCCAGTCTGCAGCTCTTTCTTGTTCTCCTCCAGAGAGCCTGTCTCCCTGTGTCTAGCCCTGTGCTGCTTCCCAGGGGAGCGGGACACGGGTGACGCGCACCGGCCCTGGCTGCTCCTGCAGGGGCCTGTCTCTGAACAGCGTCAGACTCGCTCTCTTCCCGGGGGATCTCTGCGCATGGCCTTCAGCGGGCTGCTTGCTGGATCTCAGAAGCTGCCCTTGTCCAGTTCCTGATTCTAGTCTGTGAGGTTGAAAGCAAAAAGCTTGAGGGGGTCAAACTGCAGGGGGCAGGGAGAAGTCGTTGTCGATGGGCCCTCCTGAGTCTGTGCAGAGACAAAGCTGACTGATGTCTTAGTGGAAGGGAAGTTCCCCTTGGGGCCTTTCTGAAGTCACCCTGGAGCGCCCATCTCTCTGACAGCACCCTACCCATGTCTTGGCACTTCCGCTACTGTTTCAAGGCAGGGGCCGGTAAACCGAGGCCCGCATCTGCCTGCTTTTGTGAATAAAGTTTTATTGCAACACAGATAGCGGTCATTTCCACACCAGCCGAGGCTCCTGCCGCAGAGGGGAGCAGTTTTTACAGAATCTGTAGGGCCTGCAAAGTCTAAAATAGACACATCTGGTCCTTGAAAAACAGGACTTCCTGTTCCAAAGCCTTGAGCATGAACAAATATCTCATTCAGGCTCAACTTACTCCCCCTCTTTATTTTCTAAATTTTATTTCTGGAAGAAAACGGACAGACAGTTAAGTTTTCTCCCTTCAGCAGACTTGATGGACGGCGAGCCCAGCGCTCTGTGTGGGACTGGACATGCTTGACTGTCACTCGTTAAAGCCTTGTTCATTCCAAGAGAGAGAGAACAGGATTTCCAGGTGGGTGGGGAGCGGCACGTGTGGGCTTCATCTTGTAGGAGGACACTCTGCTGTCCTCCACGCTTCTTAGAATAATGCGGTGGATGTGGTCAAGGGAGGGTTCCATATGTCTTTGCTCTTGAATGGAGGAGATGATCTTGCTGTATTTGCATAGCTGGACTCCACAGCGTCTACGAGGACAGGAGAGTCCAATCCTGGCCTGTCTGGAGGTCACTCTCCTCGCCCCGCTGTGCAGCGAGGTATAATATTTAGACAGCTCAGAGGCACTGCTGTTCTGAGTGTGGACATAAACTTCTGGTTTTACACAGAAACGGGAATCGATAATGAAGCCAAGCAACCTAGCATCCATCAATTCTGGGAGGCTCTTGAAGTCAAGCCGAGTGGCAGAAAGAGAGGGGAAGGAATCCAGACATGGAGGCCAGTGATTTGCTGTGTTCCAGAGAGGGTGGGACTCAGGGAAAATGCGGCTGCTGGGAGGGTTGGGCCCCTCAACAGGGCCGTGCTTTTTCTGGTGGAACTTGGAAGGTCTCCTCGTTGATGTTCTCCCCCAGAGTCTCAGCCTGTCCAATGGGAAGAGGCCACTTGGGATACCTCTGTCGTGTGTTCATTAAAGCTGTATAAAAGTTTGGTTACCTGGCTTCAAAGTTAAAAAAATATATATAGAGAGAAAAGAATCCGTCCAGAGCAACACCTGCTCCCTCTCTCTAATGGGCTTGGATGACCGCCGTGTCCCATGACCTGGTGTCCTCAACACCACTCAGCAACTGGTCAGAGGGTCCCGTCTGAAGGAGTGACACAGTACGGTCTGCAGCCCAGACCTTGGCGGGGGTCACGCATAGAGGGACAGGAAGGGACCCCAGTGAAGGCAAGGTCAGCATGTCCACTCCTGGACACAGGAGAAGGATTGGGAGCAGACCTTGGCATTTTGTAATAATTTGCCCCAGGAGATCTGGCTCTTCCAAATACCACCCTCTTGGAAGAGCTGGGCTGAAGAGAAGCAAGGTGGGCACACTCCCCACAGCCATTTTGTTGGGATTTGTAAAAAATCTCCCTCTTTCCTGAAAACAAAAGAAAATAAGGCACAGGGCCCAGCCTTAACATTTCTCCACCGTTTAAAAAGTGCCCCCTGGAATCACTTTTTTCCCCTGGGGTGGAACCCAGGGCCTCATGCGTGCCAGGCAAGGCTCGGCACTGGGCCACACCCCAGGCTCTTGAACCTTGAGACAGTCTCACTAAGTTTCCCTGGTTAGCCTGGAACTTGCTTTCCTTCTGCTTCAGCCCCTCGAGTAACTGGGACTACAGGGAGTGAGTGCCACCATGCCCAGCTTCCCTGGAATCACTTATTTGTAGCTTGAGTTCCAAAGTGCCCACACCAGATTGCTACGCTCATGTTTAGGTGATTCTCTTGTCAGGGCCAGGGTGCTATGGGAGCTTCCGACTGTCCAAAGCCCTTAGGGACAGAATCGTTTCTGAGAAAACAAAGACTGGATGGATGAGAGAGAAGGATGGGTGTGTGGGTGGCTGGCTGGATAGACGGGATGGTGAGTGGGTAGACAAATGGATGCGAAGGATGGTAGGTAGATGGATAGATGGATGGATGAATGGATGGATGGGAAGGATGGGTGTGTGGGTGGCTGGCTGGATAGATGGGATGGTGAGTGGGTCAACAAATGGATGGGAAGGATGGTAGGTAGATGGATAGACAGATGGATGAACGGACGGATGGATGGATGGGTAGATGGATGGGAAGGATGGGTAGGTAGACATATGGTGGATG
This sequence comes from Marmota marmota marmota, assembly GCF_001458135.2. Taxonomy (NCBI): domain Eukaryota; kingdom Metazoa; phylum Chordata; class Mammalia; order Rodentia; family Sciuridae; genus Marmota; species Marmota marmota. The sequence continues at coordinate 5,280,979 of NW_026000102.1, forward strand.
GATGGATGAAAGGGAAGGGTGGGTAAGTAGATGGATGGATGGATGGATGGACGGATGGGAAGGATGGATGGGTAGATGGATGAACGGATGGATGGATGGATGGGAAGGACGGATGGGTAGATGGATAGATGGATGGATGGATGGATGGATGGGAAGGATGGGTAGGTAGATGGATGGATGGATGGGTGGGTGAATGGAATGAATGACTACTTTTCTGGGAACTTCTTTCCATGGTTCTATAGTAACCACATTATGCTCCCAGGCTCTGGAGAGGCTCTGGAGATGCTCTGGAGGTCCCTGGTTCCTGCTTGTCCCTTAGTGTCACTCTTGCTCTGATAAAGTGCTTGGTGGGGTGGGGAGGCTCAGCATTATGTGTCTTGATAAGGGCTGACCTCTGTCCAAGGATGGATGGCTGTCATTTTCTTTCTCTGCTCACTGGAGGCTCCAGCAGGGAACAGAGGCTTCTGAATGAGACTCTCAGCTTTTCCTAAATTGCTCTGTCTGAGCTGATGGGCTTGACATTTCCAGGAGTATCACATGATGCCGCAGATGTCTAAAAGCACAGCACTGATGGCAGAGGCTTACTGGGGAGGGGCGGAGACGTAGGCGGCATGTCTGCAGCAGGTGAGAGGGTGAAACTTAAGGCGGTTTGGGAAGAGTGTCTCTTAGGTCATTGCCCTAATTATTCCTTATCACTCCTGGGTCTTGGCAGACAGATGGCACAAGCGTATGTCTGTGTGTGTGTGTGTGAGAGAGAGAGAGAGAGAGAGAGAGAGAGAGAGAGAGAGAGAGAGAGAG
>NW_026000102.1:5281801-5327887 GCF_001458135.2 Marmota marmota marmota
GAGAGAGAGAGAGAGAGAGAGAGAGAGAGAGAGAGAGAGAATGCATGTGTGAATTGACAGGGGTTGGGGGTGAAGTGGAGTGTCCTTCTGGTGGGGCTGGTTCTGATGGGGCTGGTTCTGGCTGGATGAGGTCTGGGGCATCTGCCTGGTCCTGGGGTCAGCTAGAGCCCAACCCAAGAAGACAGGAGTGAGACAGACAGGAGTGACTCCTGGGTGGAGGAAGGTGTGAGATTTCTGGATTTCAGCTGAGACCCGAAGAGTGAATTCCCCAGTAACTATGACACAGGAACTTGGAATCTGTTGGTGAGAGGATGTGTTCAGGGGATAAAGAAGCGTAGCTCAGCTTTTTTTGGGATCAGGTTCAATAAAAACCATACATTGGTGGGAATTCTTCTCTTCCGGTTGCCTTCCTCCTCCTCCTCCCCTGCTCCCTGCTCTCTCCTCAGCTCTGTGTCTCTCCTCTCTATATTTTTATAAGGATGCTTGTTATTGGATCACCTGGATAATCCAGGATGATCTCACCTTGAGACCCTTGACTTCAAACAACATCTGCAAAGGCCCTTTTTCCAAAAAAGGTAGCAGTCACAAGCTTGGGGTTGAGATGTGCACGGATCCTTTGGGGCCACATCCAGCCGTGGGCATCCACCTGCTCCCCTGGGCTGGGGACCAGGAGTGTGGGTTCTCGGCTGGGCCTGCTGCTATGCACAGGGAGGCCAGGCAAGAGCAGGACGAGTGTCAGCCTCCCCGGCCCTGGGTTGTCCTGTGTGGGTGCTGCTGGCACGAGGCCTCCAGTGCCTGGCCTGTGCGCTGCTGCAGCCCGGGGTAATTCCTCTCCCTTGGACGCCTGTCTCCGGGCAGCCTTGCAATTCCCCCTGCTGCCTCCAACGTCTTCCATTTTAAGACGTGGCCATCTCGTTAAGTCTTCCATCCGGCCCAGGCTGTAATTATTTCTAGGAACTTGATTCAGCCCCAATTAGCACATCTTCAGATGTGGGAGGGCGTGCTGGCCCCTCACTCCCCAGCGTCTCTTGGAAGTGCTGTTGGGTTGCAGCCCAGGAAGGGAGATGAATGGGCTTCTAGAAGCCCCAGATCCTCTGTTGTCTTGGGGTGGAAGTCTTCTGGGCTTGGGAGGAGATGGGCAGGGAGGAGGGCCGGGACGGGGTCCCACAGGCAAGATCCTGGCCCCGAGATGCTGGGGGCATGTGCTCTTACCCAGGACGTTTTGGAAGGCCCCCTTTGCCGAGTCACAGGTTGCTTACATTAGCAGAGTCCAGGGCTGGCGGGCGATGGCTGGGTGTCCTCACAGGCTCCAGGAAGGGGGCACCAGGAGCAGCTGCCCAGTTCTCCTCATTGCTTCCCATGTAGGACAAGAGTCCCTGAACTGTGCTTAGCTGCTGGGTCCCCCCAGGTGCCCCCCACCTGACCTGCAGCCCTGGGCTTGGGCTTTGACGGGTCTGACTGCAGCCCTCGAGCACACTTGGCTGCCTGGGCCACCCTCGCCCAGTGGCTCTGGGCAGGCGGTGGTGACTGTGCTCTGCAGTGTGCCTGGGCAGGCCTGGTATTCTCTCCTGTCAGCACCTGTCACCCCTCGGCACACACCTGGTATTGAGATGAAATCTGCATGATGTAGAAGTGTCCGTTGGGAAGCGTGTCATTCAGTGGCTTTAGTACCTTCCCAATGTCTTACAGCCATGAGTTCTCTAGTTTCAGGAAATGTTTCTCACCCCCCAAGGAAACCCTGCACCCATGGGTCTCCCCGCATCCAGACCCTGGTAACTGCTCATCTGCTTCCTGACCGTGGGTCTTCCTATGCTGGATATTTCCTATAAATGAATGTGGATGTTTTCTCACCGGCTTATTTTATTGAGCAGAACATTTGCAAGCCTCATCCGTGTTGCAGCAGGTGTTAGGATTTCCTCCCTCCTTATGGCTGGGGAACATGCTGTCGTGTGAATACGCCACACTCTGTTCATTCATTTGTCCACCGATGGAGGTTTGGGCTGTTCCGCTCCTGGGCTGCTCTAATGGGCCGCTGTGAACACTCACACAGGCTTGTTTCAGTGCCTGCTTTCCAGCTCTCCGAGTCTTAAAGTAGTGGTCGGTGCTGATCACGAGGCCAGCTCTGGGGAAGGCTCCATTTGTCCTTGGGTCCCTTGCCCTCAGGCTGGCGGGACCGTGCTGTTTGTTGAACAGCTGTGGGGGACAGAGCTGTGATCCTGGGGTGTTGCCTTCAGCAGGGGGAGCAGGTGCAGACAGAGCATGTGGTGAGAGGGACCTCTGTGGCTGCTGGCTCTTCTCCCTGGATCCTGGGGCTCAGAGGAGCCAGTCCAGAGTTGCTGGGACCTGCTGGAGGGCGTCTACACATAGGGACCCTAGAGACACAAGGATCTCTAGCGCTTTGAGGTGCCACAGCCATGGAAGTCCTCATTTCCATGGGTTTCCATGGGCTTCCGGCTGCTGCGTGGCTCAGGGACAACTGGCCATAGCCACCTGGAGCCATGGCTGGCTGCAAGGAGACGAGGGCCCCTCCCCACTACATCTCCTGTGTGCCCAGCTGACACAATGTCTGCAGAGACCTGAACCCCTCAGGTTCAGAGAACACACGGCTTGTGTCCAGTTTCCTGGGAGGGGTAGCTGGGCCCTCACCCTGGGCCTGGGTGGCCTCTACTTGCTGAAGGTCAGTCCCAGCTCTGGGATCCCCTGGGGATGCCCTAGTTCTCTGTCTATCCACCGCTGCCCAGTGGCCGATGTGTTTGTTCTGCATCTGCAAAAGAGACGTAGATCCCTTTTGACTCCATTCTGGACCTGGAATCCCGGGAATCCCCCTCCCATCAGCTGTGCCCCTACTGGGCCTTCTTCCTAAACCCTTGGTTTAGGCTTTGCCTGTTTATTGGTGGAGAACAAGGAAACTTCCTGCTCCCACCACGTCACCTCCTGCTAATTGCACATAGAGATCCACTGTGGCTGCGGCCTGAGTTTCTCAGTAGAAGTCGCGCCCTGGCCCTGTGTAGGCCCCCCCAGCCGGGGCAGGAGGACTCGGTACCGTGGGGGACCTGGGGGAAGCCTCTTGGAGGCAGGAGTTGGGAAGTGGAGGCCTGTTTAGCTAACTCGGGAAGCGAGTTCTACCCGTACCTCTCCAGGCTTGGAATGTACTTCGGATGCCAGGCCCCTGTTTGTCCAGTGCTGCTCTGGAGAGCTCCTCTGTCCTCCAGGCTGGCAGCCACACCAAATATCTCACCTGCATCGATGCCAGGCCCCTCCCTGCGCTTCCCGGGGTCTGTCCGGGCAATTGCTAATTTACTGAACTATTCAATACTTTCCCAGCACTGCACCGGGTGGGCTTGGCAGGAAGAGCCCTCCTTTGCTGGTGCTGGGGGGCCTGAGCCTCACAGGCTCACTCACTCCAGGTTCCTGGCCGAGCATCGGGACTCCCTGCCCACCCAGGTAAAGGGGCGTCGCATCTTAAGTCGGCACAGTAGCCCCCACCCCCAGGCCTGGGCGTGCTCTGGGCCAGGGCTGGGTTCACTCTGAGTGTGTTCGTCAGCTTTTGTGTTGCTGGGGCCAAAATGCCTGACAGGAGCACCTTAGAGGAGGGAAAGTTGATGTGGGGCTTATGGCTTCAGAGGTCTTAGTCCACAGAGGGCCGATTCCATTGCTCTGGGCCCACAGCGAGGCAGCACATCATGGGGGCAGGGACCAGAGGAGGGAGCTGCTCAGCTCCTGGCAGGGTCAGGATGGGGGGCGGGGGGGCAGCAGGAAAGACGCACCCTTCACCACCCCTCCCACCAGGTCCCAGCAGCCTGTGTTACCACCCAGTCTGTCCATTTAAATGAAGATGGGCTGATGGGGTCTCCGCTCTCATAACCTGATCACGTCACCTCTGACCATTCCTGCATCAGCACAGGAGCTTTCGGGGGACACCTCACCTCCAAACCATAACACTGGGTTTCAGAATGAGGAGCAGGCAGGCCTGAGGGTGCAGCTTTCAGGGCAGTCACCCCTCCCTTGGCACCTGGAGGGCTGGGCGCCATGCTGGGGGAGGCGCTGGGGGCTGGCAGCTCTGGCGATAGGAGTCTGCAGCGTGGGGTGCAGTTCAGCAGGTGCCCGTGGGGGGAGAGGCAGGTGACCCGAGGGACTGTGGAGATCCCTGTGCAAGTCCGAAGGGTGAGGGCCTGCCGAGGTCACGCAGCTACAGAGGGACAGAGTGTGGTCCTGGCGCCCAGGCTGCTCTGTGCCCCCGTCTGCCTCGTGCTGCGGCAGCTGCCAATGAGACGGAGCAGGGGGGGATGGGAGTGGGGCAGCCCCCAGCCCCACACCACGGGAACGGAATGCCTTTGGGTCCAGAGGGAAAGCAGCCGCATGTCGCTCCTTCAGCTGACATTTCTCCCATGTTTGCAGGAGGGCTGTCAGGAGGCCTGGGTGCTTGGGACGGAGCCCGTGGACTGCCAGGGGACCTTGGCCATTCCTGACAGGTGAGGCGGTGGGCAGGAGGGTGGGTGGGTGGACAGAGGATTCTGACTAAGCTCTGGGATCTCCCTGGAGCCCCCTGGCCTGGTGGCCCCCTTACCTTGCCACCCTGGCTCACCTGTCTTCCTCTCCCTCCTGGTCTGGGACTCAGGCTGCCTCTGGCCAGTGGATGACCACAAAGCGAGGGGAGCGTGGGCCTGTCCCTTGCTGCTCCACCCAGAGCCCTCCAGGGCCTGCGTGGCCCTCCCTCTCTTCACCCTGACACTCCCGCAGGGGCCGCACACACCCTCCGTCCACCCCTCCGAATGGGCCATGGCAATCAAATGAGCCGCCTCTAGGAGCTGCCGGCAAATTCCATTTATGTCCCCTCTGCCTCGGGTTGAGCTTCAGGCTTATGCCTTCTCTTTGTTCAATTTCATTTTTCCACTAAAAAGAAAGAATTCTCAATCTTGACGGATTTGATTTTCTTGACATTGGGAAATGAAACTTCTTGAAGGAAGAAGTGGATTCTAGATTCTTTTGCTCTGGGTTCAGAGCAAGGGGCTGGGGTGCAGCGTGGGGATCCTCAGAGCCCCGGGCAGATGTGGAATTTGGTGGATGTGGAATTTCAGATTCTGCAGGTAGGGAATCAGCATGTCCAGCAAACGGCCCGGGAGACCCTCAGGCAGGTTTCCATGGTCAGGCGGGGAGAGATGGGTCTGCAGGGACGACCGGGTGGTGGAGAGGCTGAAGTTCAACGAAATCCCTGACTCAAGCAACTCTGCAGCTCTGCTGGTGTCTTACAGGAAATCTCTGATGCCCGATAGCGTCCTTCCTGTCATCCTGTGTCCCATGCCCATTTCCTCTCAGCCACCTGGCTGCCTCTACAAGCTGCCAGTCTCCAGGGACAGGAAGAGGCCTGGAGGCAGATGGACTGAGAGGGAGGCCCAGGACAGGTGGCTGAGTCCAGCTTGCAGAGGGGCTGTGCTGGAGGGGTGTCAGAAAGGTCCCCTCGTGGTGGCCTGTGGCTGTGTCCCCACTGCAGTGTGGGGACACTCCTTTGAGTGCAGGAGGTCTTGACTTTCTAACAGGCAGTGGGCTCGGCAGGTGTGGCCGCCTGAGAGAGGGTGCGGGGCCCTGAGTGTGCGGGAGATGCTCACCCTGATCTTGGTTGACAGGTTGTGCTGGACTTCAGTCTTGGGTTCCCTCAGGGTCATTAACCAGTTCTGGTCATTAACCAGTTAACCAGTAGCCTGTCAGTGTCATGGGCATGTGGGGCTCTCCTCTCTGGCTGTTGCCACCAGCTAGCCGGATCAGATATGGCCAGAGATTTCTGGTTCCTTCCATCACTCTGGCCTTGGGTGATTTGACATCCTTTATAAAAGGTTGGGGTGCAGAGCCCTGGGGGCCGACTTCTGGCCAAAGGGGAGCAGGAGGCAGATAAGTCCCTCCTCGTCTTCCTTAGCATGGAATCACTGGGAGGCTGGTTTCTCCTAGGGGCTGGCACATCCGCGAGGCCCTGGTGGAGCTGTGAGCCGTTGGGAGTCAGGGGCAGCCCGTGGGCAGCGCCTGGCTTCATGCCTCCCTCGCCCCTCTGCTGTGCTCACCCGCCTGGCCTGGGTTTGTCCTCCGCCACCTAAATCCCGGCCTTGGGCTTAGTGGGCTAGAAAACCCAGGCGGGGCCTGCTGGGTTGGTCTGGTTGGGCGGGATGAGTGGCGCCTGTTCTGGCTTCTCCTGGTTTCCTCTGACGCCAAACTCCAGTGTGGCCCTCGCCAGAGTGCTCGAGGTGCGTGGAGGGTCAGCAGCCCGCTGTCCTTGTCCGTCTTTCTGCTATTGGTGGGCAGGTCCCCTAGAGTGCTCATGACCGCTCGGGGAGTTGGAGGGCTGTGATGCCGTGGCTGAGAGAGGAAGAGAGGAGCGCCCGGGTGTGTGCATGAATGTGTGTGCGCAACACCTGGGCATGCACCTGGGCGTGCGTGTGCATATAGTTCTGCATATATGTGTGCACCACGCACACATGTACAGGGTGTGTGTGGGCACGTGTAGGCACAGATGTGTGTATATGAGTGTGTGAGTGTCTATGTGTGCACACATGTGGCACTGTGCTCTTATGTGGGCATACGTGCATGCACACACGTGTGTCCTTGTGTTCGTGCTCACGTGTGCTGGTGTGTGTGTGTGTGCTGGTGTGTGTGCTAGGGCACAAATGACCTACCTCAGGAAGGTGCGCTGGGCCGGGGAGGGTTCTTGCCGCCTGGTGTCTCTCAGGACTGGCCCCGTCACCCTCCCCCACCTGGTGACACGCCGGCCCGTGGCCACCTCCCGGCTGCTCTTGCCTCTGCTCTGCCTGCTCAGCTCCTGGTGATAGACTCTTTTCCACAGATGTGATGACTCTCTCCTCCAGTTTAGCTTTAATTAGGTTCCATAAAACATCTCCTGCTGTGCGTTCTGGTTCAGTAATTACTGTATCTTTCAGGTTCAAAGAAACCTGAATCTTTCCTTTTAGTAATTTAACAGAACATTTCGCGCTGTAAGGGCTCACCGCCCTCCAGATTCCTCAGCCTCGGCCGAGCGACTCTGCGTGGTGGCTTCTACTGCTGGGAAAGGCTGCTCTGTTTCTCTCCCTGATACAGAGTCCCATGCTGCGGGTGGCCCTGCCCCCTGGTGTGAGACAAAGATCTCTGTTCCCAGGCCAGGGACACAATGCCCAGTGAGACAAGCGACGGGACTCCGCTCTGGCCCTGCCAGCCTGGGAAGAGGCCCCTGTGGCTCTCCATTGCCATAAAGAGCGTTTCTGTCCTTAGAGACCTGTGTTGGGGGTGGCCACAGGGTGGGGATATGGAGCTGCCCCCAGAGGAAGTGTCCTGGCTTGTTCCAGACGAGGTGTTTCTCGGGCTCCTCCTTCATCATCTCTGTGGCCACCGCTGTCCTGGCTTGAGAAAAGGCCCCTGCTTCTCCTTGTCCCCGTCCATCCAGCTCTGCACACGTGGGCAAGGTGGGACTGTAAGTGGGAGGAGGCTCTCTCTGCCTTAAAGCTTGGGGACCACGGGCTCTTGGGAGGACAGCGGAGCTTCTCCTGCTACCTCCTGCCTTGGCTCCTTCCCTGCTGGTTCTCAGCCCTTCCCTGTGGTGGGAACTGGGCTTCTCTCACCTGCCCTGGACGCTGGGCTCACCCGCCTGCCTAGGGTGTGCTGGGAGGTGGGTGCGCTCGGGCTATTCACAGAGCAGCACCACCCCTGGTGTGTGTGCATATGCGTGTGCATGTGTGTGTGTGTGTGTGTTCACGTACTGGCCGCATGCGACTTACCTGGGGTCTGGAGGGAGAGGTGGAGCAGCGCTCTCCTCCCTCCTCCCTCCTGCCTGGGCTCCTGCTCCACCCAGGGCTGACCTCCCCCCTGGAGGAGGTGACTGTGGTGAGTGTATTTGGAGCCCTGCCCTCTGGCTATTTCCTTGGGCCTGGCCACTATAGGCATGAAGGTGACAGTGCTGTCCCTTTCCTCCTGCTATTTGTCTTTTTTTTTTAAAATGTTTTAATATTTATTTTTTAGTTTTCGGTGGACACAACATCTTTATTTTTTATTTTTATGTAGTGCTGAGGCTCGAACTCAGTGCCATGCACATGCCAGGTGAGTCTGCTATTTGTCTTACTTTCAGTAAGTCCAGAACTTCTCCAGGGACAGGGAGGGTCCAGCCCTAAAGATCCTCAGAGTGTGCGGTGTCCCTCCTGGGCCACTCCTGTTCCAGCCCCAGCTCTCTCTGGCCACAGGCTCCTCTCAGGACTCTGTGCCCGCTTAGGGCTCTCGTTGAAGCCTGCAGTGATCAATGCGCTCGGTGTTTTCGCTGAACGTGACTCTTCTGGGGAGACACGAGGGCAGCTTCCACCGTCTCTCCTGGACACCCCGGGCCTCCGCTGTTGTGGCTTTAGTCCAGTTTCTTCCCTGTAATAAACCGTGACTGTCTACATCAGCTCTTCTGCTCCTGTGAGTCCTTGCAGATCAGTGACCCGAGGATGGTCTTGGGGACCCCTGCAAGCAAAATACCCTCTGGAGGGTAGAAAGAGCCTGATTACATTTCGTGTAACTTCTAATTTGATGTAATTTCAATACTATACAAAAGTTGCCAGAATAATGCAAAGAATTCCTGTATTCCTTCTTCTCAGATTTAACCATTGTTCACGCTTTTCCCAGTTGGCTTGATTATTCTCTCCCTGTCTAGATTTCTTAACTGCCCCATAATGCCCTTTATATCTGTACGGGTTCAGATCTGGAATGTTCCCTGAGAAACTCTTGTTTTGAAAGCGTGATTCCGAATGCAGCAAGTTTCAGAGGTGAAGTGTCTTAGGCACTGATGAGGGCTGTCCCCTCCCCAGTAGGTTAATCCACATGATGGATTAATAATTTAAGTAGACTATGGGATGGTGACTGTGGGCAGGTGGGTGAGCTGGAGGAAGCAGGCCATTGGGGTGCTTTGGGGGACTATACCCTGTCCCTGGCCTCTCTCTCGGCTTCCCGACTGTCAGGAGCCGAGCAGCTTTCCTCCGCCCTGCCCTTCCACCACGAGCGGTAGAACTGGCTGACTATGATCTGAGACCTCTGGAACTGTGAGCCCCCCATACACTTTTTCCCTCTAGGTTGTCCTTGTCATGTACTTGGTCATAGTGATGAAGGCTGACCGACTCAGTACTTCTCACTGTGCAGGATTTTGGTTTCTCTACCTACTGTGAGCAGCACTTTCCTCTCCTAACCAGTGGCTCCTTTGCAGGGAGAGGGCTGCGGATCTGTGGACCCTCCGATGTCGCAGTGGCCCTTCCACGTTCGTTAACAGCATCTGCCAAAGGAAGGAGCTTCTGATCTCTCTGGCTCATTGCCAAGTTCGCCATATTAGCGCTATCCTGTTTGTTTACTCCACCGATTAGATCTTATTTACTTAATATACTTATAAATGACAATATTTGCATAAGTTATTATTATTATATAATAATATTACATTATTATATGCCATGTTAACATTGCTATATGTATTCATTAAGACTATTAATTATAATTCATATTACTCATGTATGGACTCGTGGCTTCTGATTTTCTCAGCCGGGCACCGGGCGTCACTATCATTATCTGCAGTTGTCCCAGTGTGGCTTCTGGGCCCTCCCGACAGCTCTGCCCCTTCCTTCTGCAGGCTCTCCCTGCCTCTGTGCTGGCTTGCCTCTCTCCCCTGCATTCCCAGGGACGGGTCCTGCTGCAGGGCGGGGGCCACATTCAGGCCCTTCCTAGGTGGTCACGGTGCCTCCCTGCTGGCCCACGTCTGTGGGATGGAGGAGGATGACGTCACTGTTTCTAGTGCCTGTGTCCAGGTTTGGGGATGATTGGGTTAAACACTGCATGCCCTCCGATGACAGGGTCTGGTGATGTGGGGGACGTATGGGCACACTTGCTGGCCACTGCCTGATGCCTCACTCGACTCTTCTTCACGAACAAGGAGCTTTTGAAACAGCCTGCGGAGTGTTTCCAACAGGCAACGCAGGACCCAGGTTCCCTCCAGGGCTGCTCTTTTGTCCTGGGGCAGGGGCAGACTGTACAGGCTCCCGTGTCCCTGCAGAGTCTCCTGCCCAGAGGAAGCCCCACGGGGAGGTCTGGATGGTGACCAGTGGACCCAGTGTCCACAGAGGGAAGCCGGCAGGCCCTGCGTGTAGTGGGGGTAGGTCCTCTGCATTTGCAGCCCCTCCTCCCCCTCCTGGCTGGCGCCATCCTGAGCATGAAAACCCTCAACCCTGGCAGGACGCAGCGCCACTCCCTGAGCAGGGCTGGACCTCCCAGGGAGGACCAGTGTGTCATCACCCCATTCGCAGGTGAGGAAACTGGGGCCCAGAGGTGCCATCCATCGTCAGCTTGGGGGTTGTGCCGTAGGACGGCGCGCTTGGCCACTTCCCGACTGCTCCAGGGGTGTTTTATCACCGAGGATGCGGACATCCACATGGCCCTCTGCACAGCCCGACTTCTCCCCGTGTGACAGGTGTCCTGGAGGCCCCGGGCAGCTTGCTCTCCTCCTTCCAGACCTGCTCTCGTCTGTTTCCTGGGCCTCTCTCTCTGCCCTCCCGGACACTCAGCTCTGCTCATGTTCTGCTCCATCAGTGCCCAGCCAAGGGGTAGGACCGTCCACCCCAGGGCCTGCCCTCGGCAGCCCAGGAGAGCCTGCGTGACACCGGCCACTTCTTTCTGGCTTTGCTGTCAGCATCCATAGAGAGTTTTTCCTTGTTGACTGTCACTAGAAGAATTCTGAGAGGCCTTGTGGTGGGTTGAAGAGTGGCCCCCACCAAAAGATAAGCCCACATGTTGTGAATGGGACCTGATTTGAAAAAGGGTCTTGGCCAAGGTAATTAGGATCTTGAGATAAGATCATCCTAGATTACCCAGGTGGCCCTTGATCCAGTGACAAGTATCCTCACAGGAGACTCACAGGGGAGAGAGACGGAGCGGAGGAGAGGCCTCATGAAGGGGGAGGTGGAGTGAGGGCTGTGTCCACCAGCTGAGGACAGCTGCAGCCACTAGGGACTGGAGGAGGCTGGACCTCCAGAGAGCAGAGGGCCCTGACTGGACTTTGGCCTCCAGAACTATGAGAGAATGGAGAATGGTGGCATTTAAGCCACCAAATTTCCAAGTTTACATATGGATATATACAAGTTTATATATATATATATATATATATATATATATATATATATTTGTAGGTGGACACAATACCTTTATTCTGTTTTTATGTGGTGCTGAGGTTGGAACCCAGTGCCACACACGTGCCAGGAGAGTGCGCTACTGCTCAGCCCCAGCCCCAGCCCCCATTTCCAAGTGTGTAGTAATTCGCTCAGGAGCCACAGGAGCAGACACGGCCACTGTATTCATTTCCTGCGGCTGCTGTGGCAGGGGCCATCGTAAGTGGGTTATGACAGCACGCATGTTCCGGGGTCACGAGTCTGAAGTGGACTCCTGGGCCGGAAGCAAGGCGGCCCCAGCCTCTTATTTCTGGAGTGGCAGGAGACCCCGTTTCCTCCTCTTCAGCTCCCAGAGGCCAAGCACCCCCTCCAGGTTTCTCCACGTCTGACGTGTCACGGTGCCCCCCTTCCAAGGCCAAGGGGCTCCCTGCATGTGGAAAAGCCTCTTTTGGAACTTTGTGAGTGGCTGAGAAGCTGGCGGTCGCTGGGCTCTGGTGTGACCGGCTGGAGGCACCGGCTTTGACGCAGGTGCACCTGGGCTCCAGCTCCTGCGCTCATCCTGGGCCAGCTGTGGGACCAAGATGGGGGACTAAGTGGCCCCTGGTGGACACCTCAAAAAACGTGACCCGTGTCCAAGCTTGCTTCTTTGGTTAAAGGCAAACAGAACGTTCAGTGTGTGCGTATGGGAGATGAGACATATCATAAATCAAGATGTCGGCCACCTGAGACACTTTCACAGTGTCCCACAAGTGACTAATGGCTGGACTATTTGACTAAAGAGGACCTTTTTTTTTTTTTTTTGGTTACAGGGGATTGAACTCAGGGGCCCTCGACCCCTGAGCCACATCCCAGCCCTATTTTGTATTTTATTTAGAGACAGGGTCTCACGGAGTTGCTTGGCACCTCGCTGTTGCTAAGGCTGGCTTTGGACTTGCCATCCTCCTGTCTAAGCCTCCCGAGCCACTGGGATTACAGGGTGCACCACTGCGCCTGTCCAGAGAACATTCTGACCTTCAAGTACAGGGTGGGCACCATGGGACTTGTTCGCCATGTGACTTGATCTCCAAGGGAGCTTGTAAACATCTCCCCAATCGGCAGAATCTGACGATGACTCACAGCTTAGCCCGGCCATCACGTCTGATCAGAGAGCGCACACCTGGGCATGCCACGTGTCTTTTCGGGGCAAGGGTCTCCCGAACTCCCTCTGAGTGTGAACTCCTTGCTGTCCTTAAACCAACCTCCCTGGGCCCCACCTGCTGCCTTCTGTGTCGAGCATCGGGAGCCTCTGTGGTTCCAAGTGGGGGTCCCCTCTCCGGGGGCCTCTTTGGGCCTCCTGCAGCGACAGTGCCCTCCGCTCCCTGGGGAATGGAGTGGAGGCCTGCCCTCCTTGTGGGGTCACTGTGAAGACCCTGCAGGGCTGGCACTGGACACCCTAACAGGAGCAGTTTCTACACGAAGGAAGGAGCACCAGGGTCCCCAGGCCCGTCTGGGCTTCGCTGAGCTGGAGTGAAGGAGACAGAGCAAACAGGAACGTGGGCACCTGTCCCTGCATTGCCAGCTGCAGTGGACCTTCAGCTCCTCCGGCTGCCTGGGAGCCTCTCCTCCTGGACTCTGGGCTTTCCTGGCTCAGCCGGTCCCTTGAGGAATGCCTGGGCCTGCTGTTCTTTGTCCGTGGACAGACGTGGCAACTCCTAGTGACGGGGCGTGTGGGCTAAATTAAAACCAGTGACCTGCAAATTAAGGGCCCAAATCCTATTACCCGCTCCGCGGCTGACTCACCCCCATTCTCTGCTCTCCCTTGCAGGCTGGGGCCTGTCAGCAGCTGTTAGAATGGCACGGTTATGAATCTGTCGCTTGGCTGGAAACTGGCTCCACTTTCCGCAGACTGAATTCATCTTCACACTGGTGCAAGTTATTTTTTTTAAGTAATTGCCCGTTTTACCCCCCATTCTTCTTGTCTGTGTAGTGAATGTTCTTATTTAAAATGAAGCTGGGGAGCTATTGTTAGCCCAGGGATGGATCAAGGGACCCTACCAATGTGTCAAAATGTGCCATGACAAATCTAGGTTATTTTTCTGCGAAGATAGTTTGCAGGCCCAGATTTAAAGCCAAACGGAGCTTCAAAGTGTACAGTGTTCAGAGTGTTTCTGTGGTTTTTGGTAAGAGGCCACGCATCTCTCCCTTCTGACAGGCAGCCTTGGGCGGGTGATGGAGGCTCACATGCAAATGGGCCTCTGTGGGGGAGTCCACGTAGCTTCCCTAGGGAGGCCAAGGGCCACTTCCTGGGATAGCCCCAATCTGCAGACAAAGTCAGGGTGAGCAGGTGGCCTGGGGAACAGAGGGTCTGGGCAGAGGTGTGACTTTGGGCAAACCCCTTCCCTCCCTGGGTCTCAGTTCCCTTCTGTGAGATGAGTTCTAGAACCCTGCAGCTGCAGTCTCCTGAGCGCAGTGGGCACCTGCTTCCGATTGCGGTGCCCTGGGCTGGCGAGATGCAGGAGGTTCCAAGGCCCAAACTTCACATTCAGTTTGCTTATTTCTGCCAGGAAAAATGGCTTCCTGCAGAGATGCTCCTCAGAAGGGCTTAGGAACAGAACCGAGTGTCCCAGTGCAGCCCTGAAGAGGGATTGGGGGTCCTGGGCACCTCTCCCACCTGCAGGGCATCCAAGCTTGCAGCCGCAGGCTGGCTCCGTCTCCTGAAGGAGTTTAAAATACATTTCTGTGTGTCTATGTCTGTGTAGTGCCCGTGTCTCGCTGCACATATGTATATATGAATACACACATATTGAGTCAGTCTGTGTTCAAAGAAAATTAAAATAATTTGCCAGCATTTTAAAAACCAAGTCAGAATCTCTATTGTTTTTGACAAGCCAGAAGTCCTGGCTACTGGCCTGAACTCCCTTTGGGCTCTGTCACCTGGAGAGGCACCTGAGCCCTCTCAACCCGTCACACGCTGTTTGTTACAAGCCACTGCTCCCTGTGGCCTCCCCAGCCAGTTTATGTGCCATCGCTGTTTCTGGGCTGGTTATTTACCCTGTGTGCTTGGCTCCATGGGGACTTGTGTTTCCAACCATGGGTGGTGGAGTGGAGGCCCAGGTCACAGCCACCTTCAGACTGATGGCCTGGATCTGGAGTCTCGGTGACCGACAGCCAGCGTGGGGCTGTAAACAAGTTACCTAGTCTCTAGAGTCCCCGGTCCTCATGTGCACAACGGGCTAGGCTGCTGCCTCCCCAGAGAGTCTTCAGGGGCACTGGGTGAGACGGTGTGCACCCCTCCACGTCTCTCCCCGCCAGTGCTGAGATCCGTGATGCTCAAAGACCTACATAAAATGGCTCAGTATTTGTGTGTAAAGTAAGTGCAGCCTCTTGTAACCTCGAAGCATCTCTAGATTGCTTACAATACTCAATACAACGTCAACGCCATGAACCTAGCTGTTACACCACATTGTTTAGGGAATAATGACCAGGAAGAAGTTTGTATATGTTCAGTTCAGATTTGTAGATTTATTTCTTAAACTATAGTTAAGAAATAAATTTTATTTAGAGACGGGGTCTCTCTGAGTTGTATTTATGAGGTATGGTGTGCTAATTTGATGCATGTAGACAATGAATAATGAGTCAAATTGGGGTACTTAACATTTTCATCTCCTTCAACATTAAAGTATTCTTTGATTGACGTGTAATAATGTGCAACTCTGAGGTGCCGTGTGGTATTTCCATAGATGTACACAGTGTGATAGATGTACCCAAATCGGGGGGGGGGGTCGGGGGGTTCACATTTCCTTCTCCTTACCATTTCTTTAAGTTTGGAGTCTGTGAGCCCCTGTTTTCTTTATAAAATGGGTAATAGGCTTTTGTGACCTGTGGTCCCCAGTGTGCTCTAGACAGTAGAATGTGCTCTTCCTGTCTGGCTGTGTTTGGGATCCATTATCCAGCCTTGTCTAGCTGGTTGAATCTGTAGGTGCAGAACCCATGGATACCGAGGGCCGACTGTAACTCACGTGGGGACCTTGGACTGTCACATGGGACTCATACTATCATTATGTACCCTAATGGTAACTGAATAATACTCCTGATAACAATAACACAGAATACTTAGAACAGCCCCAGCTGGCACAGAAGCTCGGGTAGTGCACTTCCGAGGCCCGCCCTGCCCCACCTTCTCCACGCACAGTAATCATCGCTCACAGCAGACTCCACGTGAGGCCCCCTTTATCAACACCACCCCACTTTCTAGGGGATGGAAATGAGGCCCAGAGAGGTGGAGGAGTAGGCGGCCCGTTGGTAGCCAGTGGCAGAGTGGGGCTTGAGCATGGCAGCCTGGCTCCTCACCTGTACCCTCTGTAGCTGCCTGACTCTGACCCTTGCTGTGGAGCTGAGCTTGATGTTGCAGCTCTAGGGGACCCTGGAGCTTGGTCTTTCTGGACAAACCCTGGGCAGGGGCTGAGGGTGTCAGAAAGCTGGGAGGCTTGGAATGCAGGGCCGCCTGTGCAGACCCTCAAGACCTGCCGTCTTTGGCAGAAGCCCAGCTCTGGGTCCCCACGGCCCCCAAGCAGGGCCATCTGCCTGCCGACAGGCTCTGCAGTGAGAAGCACTCTCTCTGGGCTTTGGGGGAGGTGGAGGAACCAGATCCTTGGGTTTCAAGCTGGCTCTGCAGCCTCTATCAGAGCTCGTCTTGCCAGGAAAAAGTGACAGCGGAGTGCTTGCGAGGCGGATTAATCCTGTTAAACAATTCACAGATCTGAGGCAGACATGCTTTTTGAAACCTGAGGGTGCGACTGCAAGTTGAGCGTGAGTCTCACATCGCTTTAGTGGCTCGTCACCCCCCAGCGCTGAGGACCTGCGAGGGGACGAGGAGCTGGGAGCCAGCCCGGCCGAGTTTCCCTGCAGCTCCACTGGCCCATTCCTGCTTCCTGCGAGAGGACTCCCTCCTGCCACGGATGGGCAGAAAAGAGGCTGCCCTCGAAAGGGAGAGGTCCCCCTGCCCCCCACCCCGCACTCCTGGCAGGGCCACCACGCTCTGTCACTGCTGAGCACCCGGGCTGGCTGGGGACCAGTGAGGTCCAGGGGCTAGACAGCCAGCGGGACCAGCTCCCTCCTCACCGCTCAGAGGCTGAATGGCTTTGCTGACCTCAGTTTCTTCATCTGTTGAACGGGACGGCCGTTGTGCAGACCTCATGGGGAGCCTGGAAGTTTGCAGAGTGTCAGGAGTTTCCCAGAAAAAGACACCAAGCCTCAGGGTGAGCAGGGTCTGAGGGTCCCTGTGCCCTATAAGAAGAGGGGCAGCAGTAGACACCAGGCAGGACTGTCCTTACCTGGAGGAATGGGGTCCTGAGCCCCTTGGGGTCTCCTTTTTAGAAAGGAGTGCTGTACAGAGACATGAAATTCTGACTAAATTTCCAGGGGTGCATGAGCCCCATGTGAGCTAAGAGCCCCCTTCTGAATGCCTGGGGAGATGTCCCTCGCCCTGGCTCCTCAGGACCTGCATGGACCTGCATGGAGTGGCCTTTTGTCCTCCAGAGAGAACCCTGACCTGGAGGGTCCACGCCCACCCCACCTGGAATGCCTGCTCCCCTCTCCTCTGCACGCACTGCTGATGGTGGCCATCCTGGCTGCCCTGTGGGGAGAGCCCCACTGCAGATGAAGCTAACGCAGGGGAAGGGAGAGTTGAAGGAGGGTGATGGCATCTTGGGAGCCCCCATGGCCCTTCCCACCCTTGGCACATCCCAAACATGGACTCTGTGTGTCCCGTGTGAGTCCAGCCTACTCGAGCAGGTTTGGTTCTGGTTCTCAGCCGTGCTAAGCACAAGGCCTGGGGGATGCCTCATGGGCTGCCCCGGGCAGTGGGCAGCAAACAGGCCAGAGCAGGGCCAGGGCAGGGGCCCTGGAGCCAGAGGGCCTGGGCCCGGATTCCAGCGTGGTGTCAGGGTCATTCAGCAAAGGTCAGATGGGTGCTGGCCTCCAAGTGCTCCAGCGTGAATGTGAGCAGGGAGGTCCCGCACAGCTCCACCCACTGAGTGTGTCCCAAGGGTTTGGGTGCTAGAAGCTTGGTCCACGGCATGGTGCTGGGAGGCTAAGAGGTGGGATTAGTGCAGGTGATCAGAGCCCTGGGATGCTGCCCTCTGGGAGTGACGCGGGCCCTCCCCACACTCTGGCTTCCTGTCTTACCAAGCCACCTCTCCTGCATGTGCCCTCCCTTCTGATGCCTGGCCATGAGCCCTCACTAGAGATGAGCTGAAGCCAAGCTGTGCTCCGGCCAGTCCTGGGCTGCGTGAACAGGCCTCTTCCTGCGTACCACGTGGGGCACTTCACTTGTGCAGTAGCAGCAGAAACGGACCAGAGCAGCCCCATGATGTGGAGGCTAAAGCCGAGGCTCACAGAGCTTAAGCCTGGGCAGGAGTGTGGGGGAGGCACCCGGCACTGGGGGGCTGGAGGCTGTGGCCCCAGGGCTGGCAGCCCCTCTTCTGGTAGAGATCTCGGGCTCCCTCTGTGGTGTCTTGCTGGGCTTGGCACAGCTGGTCCTCCCGCTGTCCCTCAGGCCAGACCCTCAGCCTGAGCCTTGGACGGGGTTCTCCAGGGGCCTGTGGTCCCTGTGCATCTGAGCCCAGTTTCAGGGCCATCTGCAGGCCGGGCGGGAGCAGCCAGGGCTGTGCTGCCCACAGCAAGTGCCTCCACGGTACTTTCTGCCTGTGGTCAGGCACCTTTGCCCCTGGCCTCACTCACCAGCCCCTGTCCTTACAGCAGCCGAAGCCAGTGCTCAGGGCTGACAATGAGACTGCTGTCCCCAGCCATGCCCAGGGCAGATGGGTGAGGAGCATCTACCAGGGGACAGAGTGTAGGTGGCTCTGGGGGTCAGTCATCACGGCAGTTGTTGATAGTGCCATAGCACAAAGGGGAGTGAGGTCCCCAGCCTCCCTGTGACCAGGACAGGGTGGAGCATGCACACAGCACAAGTCCCCACCCTGCCTCATTTATCTGTGAACAATGACAAAAGAACAACTAACATTTGCTGAGTGTTGAGGAGACTCTGCAGGGGAAATGGGTTCCTATTGGCTGAGTGTGTATCTTGTGACCTAGGCTGGCCAATAGTAGAACTCCTTCTCTCAGCTACAGTGGTTGGCTCAGGGATGGGCACATGACCCGGGCAGGGCCAATCGGATTCACTCCTGGGACTTTTGCTGGAGTAATTGGGACCCAGGTCTTCTCTCTCTCTCTCTCTCTCTCTCTCCTTTTCCTTCCCTGGTCTGATGGTGGCCATCCTGGCTGCCCTGTGGGGAGAGCCCCACAACAGATGAAGCTAATGCAGGGGAAGGGAGAGTTGAAGGAGGGGGAGGGGGTGATGGCATCTTGGGAGCCCCCATGGCCCGTCCCACCCTTGGTACGTCCCAAACATGGACTCTGTGTGTCTCGTGTGAGTCCAGCCTACTCGAGCAGGTTTGGTTCTGGTTCTGAGCCGTGCTAAGCACAAGGCATGCGTCATGAGTCCTGATCTTCATGACGCCCTGTGAATGTCACACCTGCTCTCAGACTAGCAGACCCCACTGAGAGGCCACAGAGCTGCAGAGATGGATTCCTGCAGCAGGGTGGCATCTCACTCAGAGCCCTCCTGGGTGAACACCATTGAATGATGCCTTCCAAGCAGGCAGGCTGTCACTTGTGTGTCACAGCCATGGGACAAGTGCCTGTTGAGCAGAGATCGTGCTGTGGGTGGAACTGAGCCCAGCCCTCTCCATCCGGGTGTGGTTTCCACATGGAGGGGCTGAGCCTTGGCCTCTGACGGCTGGCAGGTGCACACTGGCTACATGCTTGGAGTGCCTCAGTGTGGGCCTGCGCGCTGGGCCTGGGCCCCTGCAGCCAAGCCCTGGTGCTGAGCACTGCGGTTTCTCTGGTTGTTCCATCACATTCCAGGATATTTTCTTGAACCTTTCCAGAGTTTGAAATGGGCTGGGCCATCATAAAATTCGTTCAGACAGAAAACAGTTTGTACAGAGCCTTGAAGCCTCTCCTTCCCCTGGAGAAGAGTTCCTGGTTGGAGGGGCCCGGGCAGTTCCAGAACGCCCCGTCTGCCTGTCCTTTGTGAGCTATAAAGCTGGAGTCACGCCCCTTCTGCAAACATCTCCTCTGGATTCCCAGCCCCGGGCGGTGGACTCCCAGCTGGGGAGGGTCAGAGGTGCTGCAGTGGCTCCTCAGCCAGAAACCAAAGCCAAGGTGGGCCAAGGTGACCGCCTCTCCAGAACAGCCCTTGGAAAGTCAGGGTGGGGCTGGGCGGCTGCAGGAAGGGGGGAGAGGGCCAGCTGGTGGTTTGGGGGGAACTTTCTCTGCTTCTCTCCAAGCTGAGGCCCCTCCTCTTAATCATGCTCTGGGGCCTGGGCCAGGGAGGCAGAGGTGTAGACGGGGTGGGCATTAGGGGCGTGCGTGCTGGAAGGAGGCGATGGCGCTCTGGTGGCAAGTGGTGTGCCCTCCTTCCCTCACCAAGCCTCTGTGCTGTCCCGGAGGCGGTCAGCTGTCGGTGCTGGGCTGAGGGGCGCTCCGGGGGCCGAGCCCTGTCTCTGGGTTTCTTTCTCCTCATCCGTCACGGCTGCCTGGGTGTGGGCGTTAATGGCCTGGGTGGTGGCTGCTCTTGGTGAGGTGGCACCGTGGACCATGGATTCTAGAAGGGACCAGGTGCTCTGGACAGACAGGCCAGAGCCCTCCATCTTGTCTCAGGTGACCAAAAAGGAGACGTGAGGGGGGATGGGAGTGTGAGCCCTTAGAGCGACAGCTGTTCCCAGCATGTGGGAACCGGGACAGGAGACAGGGCCAGGAGGGAGGTAATGACGGCAAAATGCACTGAGGCCACCGGGGCCCGGCCCCTCAGGAGAAGCCTTGACACCCCCTGCACCTTGTAGAATGCAGGTGCTGGTCCAGCAGGTCCCAGTGGCCGGAGATCTCTGTGTCTGACAAAGCCTCCAGCCACCAAAGCCTGACCACCCAGGAGAGCCACAGCTCTTAGGAGCTGAAAAGTGTCCCCTGAAGATGTGCTGAAGTCTGACATTCTAGCACTGGGAATGGGACCTCATTTGGAAATTGGGGTCTTTGCAGATGTGACCAGGTTAGGATGAGGCAATACTGGGTTGGGGTGCACCCTGATCCAGTGACTGGTGTCCTCTAGGAGGAGGAGGGAGGCACAGGCACAGAGGACGGTGGCCTCCGTGAAGAGGAACAGCGAGGAAGGAGGCAGGGACCAGAGTCCTGCAGCACATCCGGGGACCCCTGGAGCTAGGAGAAGCTGGAAGAGGCTGGAGGAGCCTCCCTGGGGCCTGCCGAGCAAGCAGGCTCTGCCAGCCCCCGGCTTCTGGCCTCCACACCCGTGAGAGCACTCCCTTCTTTCTGTTCTCTTTGGGCCCTTTCCTACAGCACCCAGGACCCTGATGCTCAGCCAGAGGCCATAGGAGCTGTTTCCTGGGGAGTTGGTGCGCTGCCATCCCAGCTGGCGAGTGGCCAGAAAGCCCTAGGCAGAGGTGCAGGTGAGGACAGGTGAGAGCACTGGGTGCTCCTGTCTTGCTGGGGAGCAGCCCAGACCCTTTCCTGAAGGGTGAGGGGCTGAGTGCCCTGGAGGGGAGCAGCAGATGGCAGCTCTGGGAGGAGGGGCCAGGTCGGGGTGGACACGAGGGGGAGTGCCCACACCTGCCCTGCATGCGGACATGCTGCCCACCTTCCACAGCTGGGGTGGGGCTGGCCTGGGGAGGATCTGGGGCAGTGTGGGATCCCAGAAGAGGGAGGGACTTGAACCAAAGGGCCCAGCTGGACACCTGCCTCCGCTGATGACTCGTGTCTCTGAGCCTCAGTGTCCTCGCAGCACAGAGCATGATGACAGCCCGCCGGCTGAGGGCGGAGAGGGCTCAGCTCCTCTCTGAGGACGGGCCAGGCATCAAGGTGGGGGCTCCATGAGTGGAACTGAAGGTGGAACGGGGAACCTCCCGGGAGCCAGGGGTGGGCAGAGCCTCATGCCCAGGGGCCACCGCCTAGCTGTTTGGGAAAGTCCGGCTCCTAGGGGCAGCCTGGTGGTGACGGCCAGTGACTTCCTCTATTTCCCGGGTCACCTGGGTTACCTCCCATCCTCCCTCCAGCTCCCGCTCTGCTGTTGTTTAGCCCTCGATTTCTGGAAGTGCTTTCGGGAGGCAGATGTTTGGAGTTCCCGGCCCTATTGATCCACACCTTAGCAAGACTTGCCTTTCCTGTGATGAATATTTGATTGACGCCCTGAGCTGGTCCTGCTTCCCATCTCTTTCTAGCTCATTAAATTTCCTTGAGCGGAGCTTCCAAGTTTCTCCTCTGGAACTTCCCCTCCAGTGGCAGCTCCTGCACCCCCTCGTTGGCTTCTGACCCATTTATTTGTCTTTTGAAAAAACAAAAAAATGCATTTGGCTGGGATCTGTCCTGACGGCGGGCCACCAGGAGGGGGTCTTGCTGAACCCAGCTGCCGCCCTCCTCCTGTGGAAGCTCCCTGCCCTGCGTCTGCCTGGGCCCAAAGGGTGGGGCCCTGAAGTCTGAGGATGGTGGACGCCTGGAGCTGCCTCTGAGCTCGTTGGCGGCTGCGTCTGGGGAGGTGATGGGCAGGTCGGGGTCTGGAGACTGGCAGAGGCCCCACTGAGCATTCATGCCCATGGCAGGTCCACTTTCCCATGGTTCTGGGCAGGACATGGGTGGATATGTGGGCCCCTCTGACGATGTTACTGATGAGAGTTGGCTTCTGGGCGCAGCGAGCCTGCCCCGGACCCTTGGCCAAGCACTTCATGTTCATTTGCGTCTCGCCACATTCCTGGGGGGTGGAAGCCTCAGTTTATAAACAGGAAAATGGAGGCTGAGCACCATGCTCAGGAGACTCGGCCGTCTCGGGGCAGAGCTGGGACTGAACCAGCAGGTCCCAGCAGACCCCTGCTCTGCTGCCTCCCTCCAGAGCCTCTAGCTCCTGCCTCCCAGGGTGGAGGCCCGGATGCTGAGAAATAGCCTGCAGTGCCAGACAGGAGTTATCACCCTGCATCCTCCGTGGCAGGGGGGAGCTTTGCAGGGCAGGCCAGCCTGGACTTTGGATGCCCATCCAGCATGGCCAGGCTCCCTCTAGGCCTCTGCTTGGCTCTGGGTTACTAATGCAGAGCCTGGACGTGGCCAAGCATTGGATTCATCCCCAGGAGGATGGTGGACTTTGTAACAAAAAAGGATAGGAGGGACACGGCCTCCGACTGAGCAGGACACACCATCCTCCAGCACCAAGCCCTGAGAAGACGCCAGCAGCCCACAGGCCACGGGGCGCAGGCTCCTGTCTGCCAGCTGCCAGGACAGCAAACCCAGGGCAGCAGGTGGCCCAGCAGCCTAGGCTTAGGCGGATTGAGTGTGTGGGCCAAAGGCCCAGGCCTAACTCCAGCTGCTGCTGTCCGGTGGCCACTAGAGAGCACAGCCTGCATCCAGGAGCAGATAGCCTTTGTCTCAACCCAGCCGGGTCTGATTGTCCTCCCTTCTTGTGTTCTAAACTTTCTATCCTGCAGCATTCACTACTTTGTGTTTTTATGTTTATTTTTTGGTACCGGAGATTGAACTCAGGAGCACTCGACCACTGAGCCCCATCCCCAGCCCTATTTTGTATTTTATTTAGAGACAGGGTCTCACTGAGTTGCTAAGAAGCTCACTTTTGCTGAGGCTGGCTTTGAACTTGTGATCCTCATGCCTTAGACTCCCCAGCCGCTGGGATGACAGGCTTGAGCCACCATGCCTGGCTACTTTGTCCTTTTTTTCAGGGCATTAGAATGGTCAGTGTGGCCCTCCCCCTCTACTCTGTCTTCTGATTTTGGTAATGTGCACACTCATGATGCAAGTGAGGGTCTAGTTAAGGGAACGGCCTGGTCCCCTGGAGGACGGCGTGTTCTGCTCAGTCAGAGCCTGTGTCCCCTCTAACTTTTCTTGTTATAAAGCTGCTGGCTCTTGCCTGGGGTGAAGGGTAGGTTGCAGGGGGCTTTGCTGGTGTGGGTAAGGGGACAGTGCATGGCCACTGACCCTCTGCCTCTGCACCTTCTCTCCTCTCCCTCAAGCCACTTCTGTGGATGGGGATATGAAGTGGGGGAGGGGCATGCAGCAGCCTCCAAGCCGGACTGTGGCCGCCTCATCTGACCATTCTCCTGCTCAGTGGACGCCAACTGACCTCCAGGCTGTGTCCTTGTCAGGCTGGGACAAAGCCACTCACTGGCCCAGGCCTCTCCCAAGGAGCCCGAGGCTGTGATTTAGAGGATGGGGAGCAGGAGGGAGCACAGGTGTGGTCAGAGCCATCTGTTCTGACCCAGCTGTTCCTGATGGTTTGCATTTGAGTCCTCCTGGCTCAAGGGAGGGTTTGTGGGGTGGTCCAGGGGCCTTAGCACCTCAGCTGGTGACGTCTGCTACTTCCCCTGCTGCATGTGTGGGACACAGGTCCGCCTTCCTGTCTCCAGGACAGTGTCAGGAGGAGAGCCAAGATGGTCAGGAGAGAGGAGTATGCAGGCTTAGCCGGGAGCGGGACAGCCTCTCAACGAGCTGATGTTAGCAGAGGCATGGGCGGGAGGGACAGCGGTCAGGGTGACCTTCACGGCAGCGTGAACAGGCAGTGGGGTTGTTATGACGCCCTGAGCAGGTTAGGAGCCTGCGGCTCAGGCTGAGGCTCACCAGGGTCCACAGGGGGATGTCCTGCAGCTGCCAGCCCAGCCCACTGGTCACTGGTGCTCCTGGGAATGGGGAATCTCGGACCCCTGAGGGGGGAGGGGAAGTGGGGGAGCTAGGGCTCTGCCCCTCCTCTGTACTGGCTGGTCCAGCCAGTTCCCTGCAGGAGGAGTGGAACTTTGCAGGGCCCGGCAGCCCCACCCCTTCCCTATGCAAAGGCCTCTGGGAATCCCACACCCTGCTCCTTCCTCTCCCTCCTTCTCTGGGCCTCGGCTTGGATGTCAAGCCCCAGGGACGAAGGAGTGGACAAGGAGGGCCTGCAGTGTCCTCTCCAGGACTCGGGCTGCCCACAAAGGGCAGGACACCACGCGTTTTGTGCCAGCATCTATGTGGTAAAACACATCGATTTAAAAGTGAACAGCAACGATTCTGGGCCCCCCCCCCGAGGGACAGTTTTGTTAATGAGGATTTACAATAATAGAAAGTGCCATTGCATTTGTCCCCTGCCCAATAAGTGCAAAGATTCTCCAGCCTCTGGGCTCCGTCCCTTCCTGTTTCTTCAGGGTCAAGTGCGCCATTCCTGATTAATTCCATCACTCCTGCTGGGAGAAGAGCAGCCAGGCCAGGTTGACTCACGATGCCACCGCGGCTCTGGGCCTGTTTGCAGTGGGGCACCGCGGGTCTTCTCACCTCTGTGGTTCCCAGCACCTCGCCCCCAGGGCTGGCACTAGACGGTGCCATGTCATCCATGACATGCTGTGAGTCCTGGCTTCCGGTGACGTCCTCTGAGGACTGTGCTTCATTGTGAGGACCCAGTGTGAATCTTGCTCAGGGCGCAGGAGGACGGGAGCAGACGCCGGCTCTGGGTTCTTGTGGTAGCTTTTTATTCTCTGCACGCCTAGAACATTCCCCTCCCTACTGTGCTCTCTCTTGAGTCTTTGGGCCTCATTTCCTGCACACTTAGAATGAAGTCTGCTTTAGATTGAGTCTCCCTAGCCCTCACACACACCAGCGGAAGGAGAGGGCCACTGTTCCTTTGAATGTACGGTGGGCGTCAGTCACTGGCCCAGCTCAAGACTGACCTGGGAGAACTCCAGCCTCCATGTGACTGCAGACAAGAGGACACCGAGCTGCCTTGGAGAGCAATGCCTCAAAAGATCACGGAGGGGGCTCCAGCCCCTGCCAGGTGGTGTGGGAGGAGGCCAGGTAGAGATCCGAGGCTGTCACCCAGACCAGCGAGGAATAAAGTCCTCTTTTCCTGTGGCATCAGTGTGACCACGTGGGGACTTCCATCCCCACCTGGAAGGGTGCTCTCCCTTTCCTTTCTAGGGTGAATCCGAGGAGGCCCAATGTAGAGGCTGGGCTTTCACCCTGCCTAGCCATAAAAGGCCAGTCCAACAGTGCATTGTGGAGACCCCAGGAAGAGCCGGAGCTTTCTCTCCTGCCCGCAGTGTGTCAGGGAGGTGACTGGGGAATGTCCACACGCAGTGATGGGGCAGTACCCTGCTCCCTCCCACTGCTGGAGCAGGCAGAGGGACATCTGAAACAAGATGCATAAAACAGCAATGTCCAGGCCTCAACAACAACAAGAAACCACCCATCACACCAAGATCCAGGGACATCTCAAACTGAATGAAAAACTGCCATCAATCCGTGCCAACGGGGAGATGACAGGGGTGTTGGAATGAATGACAGTGGTTTTAAAGTGGCCGTGATCAAAATGCTTCATGGGCAGCCATGAACACCCTTGAAAAATGTGACAATAGAAGTCCTCAGCAAAGGGAAGGAAGATAAGGGGGAAACGGTGTGGAAAAATAAATACATTAACTGAAATAAAAGGCTTAGCGGGCTCTTGGGCCAGTGGGAAGGAAGAGAGAGCAAGGTAAGGAGGACCACGGGTCATTACGGTGGGCTTCCCTCCTGCTCCTCTCGAGGTTTCCACGTGATGTTGGTGGTCCACGGACCACTGCCTTGCAGACCTGCCACAATCCTACAAACAGGGAGGGCGAGGTGCAGAGAGGGGCAGGGTTGGGATTCCTCACTCAGATGGTGAGATGACAACACCACTCACTGTCACTCAGTGTGTCTTATGTATAATGTGACGTCTAGAAGAGCCACGGCAATGTGGAGTGAAGAAATGTGCTAAGAAAACACTATAAACGATTGAAATTATAAAACATTTCCAGTTAGAACAACAAAAAGACGGGAGAAAGAAAACAGCTTTAAAGAAAAACAGAAAACAGAAAATAAAACACCATGACAGGCGTGACCCTTAATCTATCAACCATTACATCTCGTGCAAAAGGTCTAAGTGTAGCAACTAAAAGAGAGAAATCAGCAGAGTGTGTTAAAAACATGTCCCAACTGTGTGTGGTCTCCAAAAAATGCTCTTCACACATAAGTGTATAAGCAGGCTCAAGGTAAATGGATGAATAAAGATGTGTCATGCCAATATTAACTAAATAAAAACAGGGCAGCTTATTAATATCAAATAAAGTAGACTTGAGAGCAAAGAAAGTTACCAGAGAGAGAAGAGAGCGCATGCAGTGACATCCACCAGGAAACAGCAGTCCTGAATGTGTATGCACCAAACAACAAAGCCTCAAGATGAACAAAGCAAAACCTGGTAGAACTCAAAGGAGAAGTAGGCGAATGCATGATTACCACTGGAGGCTTCAGTACCTCTCTTTCTGGGTCTCTCAATGGGTAAAAGAACTAGAGAGAAAATCAGTAAGAAAATGGAAGAACTCACCACCACCACCACCAACCCAAGGAATCATATATATATATATATATATTCAACAACAGCAGAATGCACTTTCTTTTTGAGTCCATGTAGTGTGTACCAATATACCCTTGGGCCACAGAATAAATATGAAAAAACCTTTATAAATCAAAATCACACAATGTATGCTCTCCAACCACAAATGGAGTTAAACTCGAGACCAGTAACAGATGACCAATTAATCTCCAAACTGGAGATTAATTAAACAAAGCACTTCTACATAATCCACGGGTCAAAGAATGTGTCTCAAGGAAATTAAAAGTTAAAAAGTGAAAACACAACATATCCACACTACTAAAACAGTGTGCAGAGACATATATATAGCACAGAGTGCATATATATGCAAATTCTCAAATCAATAGTCTAAACTCCCGCTTCAAGAATTCAGAAAAAGATCACAATGTACTGTGTAAGCAAAAGAAAAGAAACAACAAAGATAAAGATAAATGAAATCAATGAAAATGCAAACCAAGAAACAAGAGAGAATGTTAGTGACACAAAGGGCCAGTCTTTGAGAAGATCAATAGAATTGACGCGCCTTAGGAAGACAGATACAGCAAAAGAGGTGCAAGTAGGAGGAATGAAACAGGAAGACCCAACAGACCTCACAGATATCAAGAGGACAACGAGAGAACAATCACCAACAATCCTGAGCACACAGGTTGGATGACTCAGAGAAAATGGATTACTTCCTGCAAAGCAAAACTACCACGGCTCACCCAAAACTAAATACATAATTTGAATAGCTCTATAGCTATTAAGAAATTTAATTTGCAATTTAAAAACTCTGAAAAAAGAAATCCCCAGGCCCAGAAGCTAGCTTTCAGTGTAGAATTCTGCCCAATATTTAAAGGAACATGGACTCCAATCCTACCAGTGTGTTTCAGAAAATAGGAGGAAAAATACTTCCAAATTTATTATATGGGACTATTATTACCTTGATATCTAAACCAAAGATAGGATCAATGTGAGAGAGAGAGAGAGAGAGAGAGAGAGAGAGAGAGAGAGAAAGGAGGAGGAGGAGGAGGAGGAGGAGGAGGAAACAGTGGATCAATTTACTTTGTGAATATAGATGACATATCCTTCAACAAAATTTTAGCAAATAAAAATTAGCGATATATATAAAAAATTATACACCATATCCAAGGCTATCCAGGAATGGAAACTTATTCAATATTTGAAAACCAGTCATTATAACTCACCACATTAACAGGCTAAGAAGGAAAAAAAAACCCACATCATTTTATTAGTTGATGTAGAAAAAAGTACTTGGTATGATTCTACACTCATTTATAATAAAAACTTAGAAAAATAACAATACAAGAGAATTTCATCGTCTACAACTAACCCTGCACTTAATGAGAATGGCAATGCTTTCCCCACAAGATCAAGAGCAAGGCAAAAATGTCCACTCTCATTCTTCTTATTGTTTTTTTCTTCTTGTTCTCCTTATCCTTTTTTGGCACTAAGGACTTAACCTAGGGGTGATTTATCATTGAGCCACATCCCCAGCCATGTTTTTATTCCATTTTATTTTTAGACATGGTCTCACTAAGTTGCTTAGGGCCTCACTAGGTTTGCCCAGGCTGGTCTTGAACTTGCCATCCTCCTGCCTCAGCCTCTTGAGTAACTGGGATTACAGGCATGTGCCACCATGCCCAGCCCACCCTTCTTATTCAACCTAGTGCTGGTAGTTCTAGCTAGGGCAATAAGGCCAGAAAAGAGATAAAAAGATATACAGATTAAAAAGGAAGAAATTAAGCTCTCTGTATTTGCAGATGATACTTTCAATGTAGGCTATTTAAGTGATTTTTACAAAAAACTTCTGGAAGTAGTATATGAATTTGGCAGGGTTGCAGGAAGACAAACATAAAAAGAATCAATTGTATTCCAATATTCTCGGAAAGAACATATGGACACAAAAATTTTAAAAAAAATTTCAATAACTATGCAGGCTATTTAAGGGATTTTACAAAAAACTTCTGAAAGTAGTATATGAGTTTGGCAGGGTTGCAGAATAAAAGACAAACATAAAAAGAATCAATTGTATTCCAATATACTAGGAAAGAACATATGGACACAAAAATTTAAAAATTTCAATAACGACAGCTATGATAATTTGTTAAGGGACACAAGTTATAAAACATACAAAATGTGTCATCAAACTGAGTAAAAGTGTAGAATTTGTTCAAGTGATCAAATTTAAGTCATCATCATTTAAAATATCCTGATGTTGGTATAAAATTCTTATATAAGCCTTAAGGTAAGCACAAAGCAAAAACCTTTAGTAGATAGACAAACACAGCACTACACAATTACGGTGAAATAAATAAAAGATCTGTAAATGGAGAGGCATACCATGTTCATGGATTGGAAGACTCCATGTGGTAAAGATACCAAATCTCTCCCTAAATGTATACACTGGTTTAACACAATTGTTGAAATCCCAGTTAAAAAATGTTTTGTAGCGAAAACCAAGATCATTCTAAAATTTATTTGAAAAAAATAGGACTAGAGTAGCTGAAACATAGTTGAAAAAGAATAAAATGAAAGGAATCGGTCTGCGTTGAAGAATTATTATACAGCTATCATCGTCAAGACTGTGTTACTATGGTGCGGGGAAAGACCCATAGATTGTTGCAACAGAAGAGAGAACCTAGAAACAGACCCCCACAAATGCACCCAACTAATTTTTAACAAAGGTACAAAAAGAATTTAGTGGAATAAAGATGGTACTGGAGCAATGGGATATCCATAGGTGAAATATTGAATATTGAATCTTGACTAAATCTCACACCTTATACAAAGATGAACTGAATGGATCAGGGACTTAAATGCAATATATAAAGCTATAAAACTTGGGAAAAAAACACAGAGGGGAAGATCTTTGGGATATAGGGCCAGGCAGGGTTCTTAGACCTGACACCAAGAAGTACAATCCATAGACGTTCTAAAGTAGAATTGAGAAGTTGTACTTCCTCAAAATCAATCCCACCTCTGAAAGACCTGTCAGAAGGATGGGAGAGAGCAACTAACAAAGAACTAGTATCTAGAATATATAAAGAACTCTCAGAACTCAACAATAAAAAGATAACTGTTCAATTAGAACATGGGTAAAAGACAGACATTTCCTCAAAGAAGAAATAAAAATGTCAAATAAGCACGTGAAAAGTTGCTTGACTTGGCCATCCATTAGGGAAAGCACGGTAAACGAGATGTCCCTACCCTTCTTCCAGAGTGGTTAAAAATGTAAAAGATGACATAACCCAATTCTGGCAAGAAGGTGCTCAACTGGATCTCTCAGACACTGCTGGTAGGAGTGTAAAAATAGCGCAGCCATTCTGGAAAAGGGTCTGGCAGTGTCTTGGAAAGCTGAACACATGACTACATACAACCCGGCAGTTGTACTGCTGGACGTTTATCCCAGAGAAATGAAGACCAATGTTCGCACAGAACCCCCCCCCCCCAGATTCTATAGCAGCTTTCTTTGTAATAGCCCAAACCTCCAATTCCCCGATGTCCTTGACTGTCTGTGGCTAGGCAAAGTGTGGCAACCCAGGCTGGGATACTGCCCAGTAATAAAACTGTTAAAGTGCGAGACAACTGGATGCATCTCCAAGGAGTATCACAGAGTGAAAGAAGCCAGTCCTCAAAGGTGCCACACTGCAGGGGTCCACTGAGGTCACCTTCTTGGAATGACAAGATGATGGAGCTGGGGAATGGGTCTGAGATTGCCGGACGTTCTGGGGGATGTGGGCATGACAGAAAAGTGGGCGTGGCTATAAGGGAGTGGCAGAAGGGGTCCCTGTGGTGACATGGCGTCCTGGGCCTTGCCTGTGTCAGAGTCTGTATCCTGGTTGTGCTACTGACGTTCTGCCAGCTGCTACCACTGCAGGGAACTGGTCACGTGTGTGTTATGGTTTAGACAGGATGGGTCGCCCAAGAGCTCACTGTGAGACACTGTAAGAATTTTCGGAGGTGAAATGATTGGGTTATGAAAGCTGTAACCTGATCAGTGGGGTAATCCACTGGTGGGTTAACTGGGTGCTAGCTAAGTAGGTAGGGTTTGGCTGGAGGAGGGTCACAGGGTTGATATTTTGTCCTCGGTGAATGGAACTTGCTCTCTCTGGTTCCCGTTGCCGTGTCCCGAGTTGTTCTCCTCCTCCACTCCCTCCGCCAAACTGTGCTGCCTCACCCTGGGCCCAGAGGAATGGAGTTGCCATCTAGGGACTGAACCTCTGAGACTGTGGGCCCCAATTCAACTTTCCCTCCCCTAAGCTGTACTTGTCGGGTATTGGGAGCTCCGCGAGGCAAAGTTAACACGTGAGCTGGAAAGTCCCCACAGCACCTCACCCCTCCACCATGGCTAGGCCATCATTTTAGAAACTCTCAGTGGCTCTTCACGCCCTTAAGTAAGATTCCGGAAGTCTGCTCTTTGCTAATCCATGGTCCCCACGTTACTGGCCCCATCCACCGTCTCCTTGCTCCTCCATCACTGCTCCAGGTGCCCTGGCCCTCCAGGGCTGGGCCTGGTCCTTCCTGGCTGGACTCCTGTGCTCTGTCTTCAGCCTTGATCAGTGTGGCTTGTACTCAGGGGACAGCTGGAGACCATCTGTTGTCCATGGGCGGCGTGGCTCCCCCACATACAGGGTGCAGCTTCCCACAGGAGGGGGATGAGGGCCTCAGGAGGGAGTTCTCACCAGACAGAGGCTGGGCTTGTAGGTGGCCTCAGCAGGGCACTGCACCCATGGAGGAGTGTGCACGGGGCAGGGCTCAGAGTATCCATGGCTGGATCTGGGCCTGTGGTCCACTGAGGTGGGGTCAGCGAGCAGGGGAAGGTGGGCCTAGCCTAGGACCACAGGAGGCCTCTTTTCCCCCTTCAATGTCATATCTGTCCGTGTCCAGGCTGCCCAGGCCACCCATGAGTGGCAGGTGGAGGGGTGCAAGCCCCAGGGCAGCAGGCAGGAGCCTGCCATCGGGGAGAGGAGGAGCCAGGTGTGTGTGTCTTTGCGTGTGCACATGTCTGTGGGTACAGATACGAGCACTACACACGTGTGCACGTGCGTGTACATGCGTGTCATGCATGCGAGCCTGGTTTGCACACTGCCTCCTGGTGTGTGCCTGTGTGTGTCCCTGTGTGAGCTGCAGACATGCCACCTGGGCCACCAGGGGATGCAGCCACACTGGACCCGGGTTCCAGCCCCGCCCACTCCCCATTCCCCGGGGAGCTGAGGCAGGGGACGGTGGGCGCCGTCCCCCCACACATGTGAGGAGTTGGGGAGGAGGCGTTCTTGCCAACATGAGGAAGCGCCCGCCCACTGTCAGAGCTCGCTTTGGAAAAACAAACCAGGAAATCGCTGCAAGGAGCCGTGGACCGCGCCAGGCGGCACTTCTGCCGCTGTGGGGTTCGGGTGGCCCTCCTTCCCTTCTCCTGGCTCGTCTGCAGTTTCTAACGTTCCTGCAATAAACATCCATTACTTGGTAATAACAACCAAAAAGTTATTTTAGCAGTTGGCCTGGAGCAGTGACAAGTGTGTGGCGGAGCCGCCTCCAGAGCCGCCACCTGAAGTGCGATGTCCCCGCCCTGCGGTGCAGAGCCTGGGGCTGCTCTGCGGGGAGATAGATGATCACGGCTTCCTGGAAGCTGGCTCCCGCCTCCTGCTGCCTAGGTGTGGGGTGTCTGTCTTCTGGGGTGTGTAGGTTTTCCTGGCCCCCCACCATGGGGTGGGTGCTTGTCACTGAGCCTGTTCCGGCTCTCCAAGGACCCAAGGACAAGCCAGGCGCGTTTCCGCGTGGGCTGTGGTTGGCTCAGGCTGGACTCAGCGCTGAGCCTCGGCTCCTGAGTGCTGCTTGCTCCTCAGCACCTGGGGTGAAGGGCAGCTGCACAGGGTGGGTCCTGGGCTTGATGCCAGCACCCAGTGACCACGGAGAAACTCTCTGGTCTCCAGAGCCTCTGCTCCCTTGCACATGAGGGGAAGACTGTGATCACCCTGTGCAGGGCCAGTGAGAGGACTCCGCCGATGTATCTAAGTCCCGGGGCACAGCTCCTGGCGGGCAATGACACTACCTGAGTGTTTACTGCTCTTGTCACTCATCTGCGCCACTGGACACTGGCAGGAAGAATAATGGCGCCCAGAGACGTCGCAGTTGATGCCCAGGGTGACCGTGTCTGGTTCATGGTGCTAGGGTTTGAATGTGCCTCTCCAAACTTCAGGTGTGCCGGGGCTGGGCGGAGGGAGGCCTGCAGGGGGTCAGCCCTCAGGGCTCCTCCCCTCCGAGTCTGGCTAGGAGCCCCCAGAAAGGGCGGGGATTCTTGCCCTTCTGCCTCTGCCCATGAGATGGCAGGGCTCCTGCCCCTGGAGGATGCAGCCCTCACCAGACACCAATGCCCCTGCCCCCATCTTGGCTTCCAACCTGTGGAACTGTGAGGAAGTCCATCTTGGCTGTTTGTAAGCTTCCCAGGCTACGCTCTTGGGTTAGAGACTGCAAAGGGACCCAGCCACGTGCAAAGGGGGTGTGAGACTGCACCAGGAATGAGGCTGCTGTCAGCCAGCCTCGACGGGGAGGCCACCTGGAGCAGAGGGATCCCCAGGGCCTCATCGTGGAAGAGGGAGGCGGAGGAAGGGCGGTGCTGACGGCAGAACAGGGTCAGAGAGGCTGTGCTGCTGCCTCGAGGAGGCAGAGTGGGGCCAGCAACCAAGGCAGCTGGACAGGGCAGGGCAGGGGTCCTCCCCTGGCACCCCAAGGGCTCGAGCTCTGCCTGCACCTTGGTTTTCGCCCGGTGAGACCACGCTGGCCTTCTGCAGTGCAGAACCGTCAGAGACGATGTCTGTGTGAAGGCGCTGGGTTGGTGGTTCTGTCCTGCAACCCAGGGTGCTCTCCACTCCTACTGTCGCAGAAAGGCGGGAATGGCTGTCCCAGCTCCCAGGGCCCCTCTGTAGCTGCGTTAGGGGTCTTCCCGAGTCACGGATCTCCCTCACCCACTCCAGATCCTGCCACCCTCCTGCCAGTTCTGGGGTGCCTTTCTGGGCTGGGCCTGGTGCTCCTAAGGCAGCGCAGAGCCCGCCGTGGCCTCTGTGGGGTCTGACGTCTGGAGCGTCCGCTTGCCGCCATTGCTCCTGGATGCACCTTTGCACAGGTGGAGTGTGGACCTGTCTCCACTCTCCCCAGCGCTGCGTGGAGTGGGCTGTGCCCTCGACGGGAGGCTGTGTGCTCAGGGATGCTTTGAAGTCTCCTTCAGCCCAGCCAGGGAGAGCCTCAAGGGGAGAGGCGCAGCCTGGCGATGGCACGCTCTTGCTGAGAGAGGGATGCTTCCAGCCACTCATGTTGAAAGCTCTTCTGGTGTGAAATCCCAGCTTCAGAAGAGCTGGCTGCCGGGGACGGGCGGGGTGGGGAGCCGGGCCGCGGGGAACCAGCCTGGGCAGCCCAGGCTCTCCTCTCCTGCCACCCCAGCAGGTTTGGCTTTGGTGGCGGATCAGCAGGGCCCGGGCACCTTTCCTGCCAGGACCCTGCAGGGAAGCCCCCCGGGTGCCTCCCCACGCCAGCCTGACTCCACCACGGGGGTGGTCACAGGCTAACCCTTCCTGTGAAACTCCCTGAGTTCTTACTGGGCACAGCACGAGTCTGAGCGTTTTCCCTGCATGAAACATGCTGACAGTCCCTGCTGTCGCCAAAGTGGGCACTGTTGGTGTCCCTATCTTAGATAAACGGAGGCTCGGAGAAGTCATTTAATTTCCTCAAAATCATTCACCCAAGAGGGCAGCAGAGCCCAGCCTTGAGCTCAGGCAGACAGACTCTGATACCCAGAGATGAGAGGCTGCCTCTGGCACCTGCGTCCACATGCTGACCGCTGACCGAGGACGAGGTTGGGTGGGGAGGGGTGTCTTCCTCTACATTCATGTCCCTTTGAGTAAGAAGCCTCTCCTGTGGCATCCATTTTTCTCTGGGATTTAGGGGCATGAAACTATTTTTATGTAAAAAATGAAGACACAGACATGGAAGGAGTGGCCTGCAAAGTGGCCGATGCTTTGTAAGATTTGAAAAAAATTCAAAGATTTCAGCCGAGGCCCAGGAATCACCTGCTTACAGGGTGCAGTGTGGAATTGACACACACCTACAGGGCAGCTAGCCTTTGCATCTCTTTCATCAGGTACGAGTTCTTTGTGTTGGGAGGTCCTGACTCCTGGCTCTGAATCTTCATGAAGGGGATCACAAGGTGTGAACCACAGTCCCCACCCGGCTGCAGAACCCTAGGCCCCGTTCCTCCTTCCCACTACTTTCCCTGACGTCCACTCTCTGCTGGGCCTCCCTCCCGGCCTGCGGCCAGGCCTCTCTCCTCTGTGGGCTCCTTTGTTGGGGGGAGAACACTGTGGTGCTGGTTTCTCTCACTTAGCGAGTGTCCCCCCCATGTGCAGGAGGGGACCGGATTTCCTTCCTTTTTGTTAGTCTGATACTTGAGAAGCTCCACGGGCACTTTTGTGACAAGCTGGGTTTGAGGTGGCTGCCTTGGGCAGGGGACCTGAGAGGCTGAGCCCACGATTCTTGTCTTTTTCTCTTTGGAGTTTCCTAGAGACAGTGCCAAGCCTGAAATTGGGCTCAAAACTGCGTGGAGAACACGATGTTCTTGGCAGGGTGGTGGTGGGGGGGCTCTCCTGCCTGCTCCTCTGCATCTCTGGCCCGTCATCTTTTGGGGGCAGCTTTTATGCTGTATGAAATTGTCCCTGGGAGTGGAGGCTATGAGCCAGTGGGGGAAGATCCTGGCAAGTTTGCAACTCAGTGCACAGAGTCCCTATCAGGAAGGCATCTGCTGTTCCAGGGAGTCACCCTCCAGCTGTCCAAACCCTCCTTCAGGGAGTGGCTGGTGTGGCCCCTGGTAGCTCCTGCTGCAGGGTCCTGTTTAAGAAAAACCAAAGGCCAATCAGACCCTTGGCTTAGCATCCAGTAAAGAGGGTGCTCTGGCTGTGTCCTCCCTTGGACAGGGCTCGGTTCCCTTGCAGGACTTGTGCTGGGGGCCCACACCCACGGACACATCACTAGGACCCCCGGCAAGCTGGGCTAGCGTCCATTGGCTCAATCACCCCGGTGTTCAGTGAGAGGCAGGATTTCCTGGCAGCGTGTCTGTCTTGCTTAGCTGTGCAGGGAGGGAGCAGGCCAGGCTTGGCCTCTGCTGACTTGGCCTGTGGTCTCGCCCCCCTGGCCTCAGCCGGCTCCCCTGTGAAATGGAGGTTCTGGGTCTGGCTGAACTCTATGCATTTCAGTTCCATGGTGTCACCAACTGCTTCCCAGTTGCAGCTGGGGCTGCCAGGGTGGGGGTGGCTCCACCATGAGTTGGGGGCAGGCTCAGGACTTGGGAGACTGTATGGAGACTCCAGGGTTGCCTCCTGGCCAGACCCCTGTGAACTTGAGAAAATGACGCCATTCCTTTTGGGGAACATGGGTGTGAACAATCGCTGTAATTGAACACTCCTTCTGCCCAATGGCTCTTTAAGGAGCTTAGAGAAAGTGGAATCTGCGTGGAATTTGCAAATATTCATGCTCCTTCAGCTCTGAGCGCTTTCTTTCTTAATGACACCTCCAGGCTTGCTGTGTGGTCAGATGGCAAACCGAATCCAAACAGAAACTTTTCAATCAGTGTCAGCTTTTCTTTCCATCATCTGATTAGAACTTCAAATTCAGAATCCTGCTGGCTTCTCCGCATCTTGTCCACGCATCTTGCAGGGCCCCACAAACAGGCTGCCTGGCAGCAGATCGATTGGGACACAGTCAAAGGACACAGCAGTTTGTGTTTGATGCAAAGGGCTCAGGATGTAGGTGTAGGGACTATTTCCTGGCCCCAGGGGAGGGCTGTCGGTCCCCGTCCGGGAACAGCAAGAACAGCCTTCCCTGGCAGCAGGCCCTCCCTCCAGTCCTCTGGGGCGGTTCACGCAGTCCAGAGTTTAGGACACTGCTTCCTGAGGCCCAGGGCAGTGACCCCACCTTATGAATTCTAGGGACATTTGCTGTCTCCAGTTTTTTGATGTGTGAGCCACCTGGCCTCCCACATGCTGTGAGCAGGGCCCAGCCCTTCAGGTCTGTGTACCCACCTCTGTTCCCCTGCCGCAGGGGCGTACAGGGATTCTAGAGCCTCACGCCAGCAGGGTTGGGTCCAGGCTCAGGGTGCCCCAGCTCAGGCCTGTGTGGTGACGAAGGAGGGAGCTCTTGCTCCTGGAATGGAGAAGGGAACAATCACCCTAATTGGATGCTCCTTCTGCCGAATGGCTCTTTAAGGAGCTTAAAGAAAGTGGAATCTGTGTGGAATTTGCAAATATTCATGCTCCTTCAGCTCTGAGAGCTTTCTCTCTTAATAACAAAAATTTGTTGCCATTGTGGGAGAGGTGCAAATGCATCCCGTGCAGAAAGCCGCCTCCATTCAGGAGGACTCTACACCAACCGTTCTGCCCCCCCCGTGAGCACCCGGCACAGGGCTCGAGCCTCAGTCTTGCTGTTTGGGCAGCTTCTCTTCCCAGGCTGGGCCCCTCCCTTGGTCTCTGCTACTCAGGGATCATCCCCTTGGGGCAGGGGACAGGGGTATCCTTCCTGGGGTTCCAGGTGTTAGAGGTCCATGGCTGAAATTTTGGGGTCCTTCCTGCTTAGCCGTCAGCCCTGGCCGGGCTTCTCCTCCTACCTGGGGTCTGCAGGCTGTGGCTTCTCTGCCTCAGGTGAGTTGGTGGCTCCTCGGGACTGTGTGGTGCCAGGCCCAGGCAGGTCTGCAGAGCACTTGGGTTGGTGGCTGGTGGACTCACCTTGTGGGTTTCCACGGGCCTCGGCTGGCCCTGGAAGCTCTGGTCCCACGGTCTGTTGAAGTCCTGGGGCTGCTGTAAGGACTACCAAGGATCAGGTGGCTGGAATAGCGAGTGTTCATTTTCCCCGTCGCTGGGTGTCACAGGGTTGGTTCCTGCTAAGGTGGAGGGGAAGAATCTTCTAGGCCTCCACCATGCCAGCCTCCTCCGTCCAGCCTCTCCCACTATAAGGACACAGTCTTATTGGATTAAGAACCACCTTAGCTTGATCCCCCGCAAAGACCCTGTTTCCAAATAAGGCCACATTCAGGCACAGGACTCAGCACGCCGACATCTCTGGGGGATGTCACCATGACCTTGTCATTCTGGAAGGAGCCTTTCCCCCAGTGGGGACAGGAGAGTCCTAGCTCGTGCTGGGAGTTCTGGTGGACAGGCGTCCTGGCTGAGTGCCGCTCCCTTCTATAGGGGGAAGAGGAGGGCCGCTTCCTGGGGGAGGCGGCCAACAGCTGGAATCACAGCTCAGAATTAGGCCTTCAGAGCAGGTAACTAAGATTCCAGAGGCAGAGGGCCTGGGTCCAAACCCCAGCCCTGACGCCTACTTGCTCTGTGACCCTGGAAAAGTGACCTAACCTCTTGGAACCACTCCCTATCTGTGAAGGAAGGGGATGGAAGTGTCTGCTTCACAGAGAGCTTTTGAGGTGCATGTGCCAACCCTAACCCTTGCTCGGGACACTGGTCCTCGGGGTGCTTGTCTTTAGTGTCCTTGTCCTTGGTCTCCCTTGGCACATGTGGTCCGGGAGCACCTCACACTCACCCCTGGACGGTGTTGGGTGCAGTAAGGCCCCCACATCATGAGGTTTGGGATCTCAGTTCTGAGCTGACCTTCTGAGGAGGATGCCTAAGCTGTCCCAGGGTCCGGCATAGGGACACTGACCCTGGGGTGGACCCGTGCCAGGAGGGGTGTCAATGATGAGCAGCAGCTGCTGTTTGGGCCATGGTGGGCCAGGACCCCTCCTGGGATTTTGCTTCAAGACATAAGAGAGAAGACACCCTCCCCAGGGCCAGGTGGGGGTGTGGGAATCCCACAGCTCCTTCCCCCACAGTGACGCTTTCTGTAGGAACAATTTGCAGGAGGCTAATGCACCCAGGTTGATTGATGGCTCCGGGGGAGGGTGAGCCTGGAGAGTCTGGGGTGGGAGCAGCCAGGGGGTCTGCGGCACAGAGACCAACAGACACAGTGGTGCTGACCAAGGCAGGCTCTGCTGGCTGGCGGAGGTACCCCCGGGGGAGGCTGTACTGGTGAGATGGGGCTGGGAGAATCATCTCAATGCAGCGAGTCCTGAGGTCCTTGGCTGAAGGGGAGTTTTAACCTGGACCTGGGGTTGGTAATTCACCCTGGAAAGTAAAGAGCTGGCCTGAGCAGAGTCCACGGCTGGCCAGGGGTGGAGGGCAGAGTGGCCGCTGGTGCTGTCCTCATCTGATTGGGGGACCACCTATGCCCAGCCAAAGCAGACCACTCTCCCTTGTGTCCGTCGCTTCTCTCCCTGTCTCTGTCTCTCTGTCTGTCCTTCTTTCATGCACAGAGAATCGACACTGATCATCTGTGGAACCGATTGCTCACATCCTCACCTGCTCCTGGTGTCTCCCCCACAGGGTGGGAGCCCCAGGAGGGCAGGGCTGTTCTGTTCATGGATCCTTCTGATGCATGTGCCTGGCATACAGCAGGTGCTCAATGCATACTCATGGAGCACTTGAGCAGTGAGAATATGACCCCAGGTGTGCTCCTCTGGTGGTCCACGCTGTCCTTCCTAGCGGGTAATGGATGGGTGTGATGATGGGTAATGGATGGTGTCTGGGCCAGCATGGCATTTGCACCAGATGGCTGGAATCAGCTGCTGGGAAGGGGTCCAGGTCACCAAGGGAGGGACTGGTTCTTGGGTCCTGCCAATCAGGGCTGTGGTTTCCTGTCCCAGAGACGGCTCCATGACAGCCTCTCAGGAGCACTGGAACACCCCTTCCCTCTGAGCGGTGACCCACCATGGGCTTGGGGACACTCTTGGAGTGTGATTTGGCTCAAGGAAATCACCTCTTCTGTGGCATCTTTCCCAGCAAAGGTTGGAGTCACTGGGCTGAGGCAGGTCTGAGTTCGCACCCAGGAGCAGCCACTGCTGGGGGCAGGGTGGGGGCGGGTTGTCCAGGTTCCCTGTGGCTTCTGTCTTCTCCTCCCCTGGACGGCTCCTTCACCTGTCTCTGCCTTCTCCTCCCCTCGCGGGGGCCTGCCCTGGTGCTGGCTCCTCAGGTCGAGGGCTTTGCAGGACCTAGTGGTGTGCTCAGGCTCTTGGGCCCCTCAGAGCTCCTCCGTGATTATGGTTCTAGGGGTGGGGGTGTTGCTGCACCAGAGAGGATCATGCCCACGGACAGAGCACGTGGACCCTGCGGCGGGACTAGACCAGCCTCCTCCCTGCAGGCTGGTCACATCTGAGGACTGGAGGAATCAGCCAACCCTCGGTGAACAGATGTCCTTGAGGCCCTGTGTGTGCCTCACACACACGGTGGGCTCATGTCTCCACCCAGAGCTGAGGTCCTGTTGCCCTTAGGGATTTTCCAGCTGTTCAGAGAACCTGGCAGCATTGGGAAGACCTGCCCACTGTGGGACTAGCCTTGGCATTCAGCTCCAGGCTGCCCTGGACGGCTCCTTCACCTGTTTCTGCCTGGAGCTTCCCTGCGGGCTCAGCTCTCTGGCCTTGGTCCCTGGCTCTCCAAGACACCGCAACCTCCTGCTGTGTTCTCCAGGGTCCGGCTGACACTGCCTGGCCTCTCTAGTGCCCTGTTACAGGGGAAGCACTGACAGGGAGCCAGGCTGGCCTGCGTGAGGACTTCAGAGATATCCTGGGCTCAGGGACAGTTCCAGTAGGTCTGTGCTCTTCCTTGGCCTCCCATTTCCCTGGGACTATGGTCCTTTGAGTGAATAGGAGAGGGTTTCAGGTGAGTCTGCAAATACACAGGGCTGCAGCCCTAGTCCTTCCTTGCCCTGAGGACAGTCCTTCAAGATCCTCTCTGGCTCCCAAGGAATGGGATCCTTGAGGACCTGCCTGAGCCACACATGATTATGCTGTTTGTCTGAGGGATATTAGA
The DNA here is from genome assembly GCF_001458135.2 of Marmota marmota marmota. Classification (NCBI taxonomy): domain Eukaryota; kingdom Metazoa; phylum Chordata; class Mammalia; order Rodentia; family Sciuridae; genus Marmota; species Marmota marmota. The sequence goes on from NW_026000102.1 coordinate 5,322,310, forward strand.
CGTTTAAAGGTCTGGATCTGACCCTGAGGCTGCCCTGCCATGGCTGGATGGCAGGCAGTGTGGCCCCTGGAGCCCCCTAGCCACCTCTGACCTGGGGCTGCTCTGCTGGCCTCCACCTGGGCTGCAGCCCAGGGTCAAGAGGAGCAAGCTGGTGCCTCTGGGCGCTGATGGACAGTCTCGCAGATGCGGCCCTCACCTCCTCCCTCCTCCCAGCCCTTCTGTTCTGGCTTCTGGGGGTGTAGGTCACGTCACATGCGTTCCCCTCACTGTTTGAATTGTAAGTCCTCTTACTTGGAACAACGGTGACTTGCATATTCGAGTGGTTCAAGGAGGGGGATTTAATAAGACGCCAACTGAGTAAATGCCAGTTGCTTTAAAAAAAGTAATTTCAATTGCTCAGTGGATAAACGTTGGGGTAAAAATACCCTCTTGCAGCCCACCGTTGTGGAGGCTCCGTTCTGCACCGGCTGGTGCCCCGGGTGCAGTGGCTCTACTCACGGGAGCTGCAGCCAGCCGAGCTGGAGCCTGGCATCTGGTGTGATGGGTGCTCAGGAAGCCCTACATGGAGGCCACCAGCATGCACTCTGGGGGAGACCCCATGGTCCAGCTGCCGTCATGGTGGTCAGGGCCTGGGCATGGCCCTTCAATCCAGGACCCTGCCAGGGCCTTTGCCTGCTGGGCTTGCTCACTGGGCTCTGGGAAGAGTGGGCCTCAGCCAGTCCCTTGTGGTTGGTGGCAGTGTCCTGTGCCCAGCAAGTCCCTGGGTGATAATTAGCCTCCCCTGCCTCAGCAGAAAAGGGAGGACACACTGGGAGGACTTCCAGGAGCTTTGCCCAGAAACGTGCTCTCCTGCCAGCTGCTGGGTGCTGGCCATGCTGCCCTCCCGTTGGCTGTGGCACCCCCAGGAGCCTTCCAGAGTCGGGGATCTTCCCAGGGAGTTTTCTGAACCAGCCCCTTCCCTCTTTGGGGTCTGTCTGGGAATAACCTGCGCCTTGGTGCAGTGCCCATTGTTGCCACCAGGGGTCACCAGGCCCACGGCGGGCTTGAGGGTGGACACTGGTGGCAGAGCAGAGAAAGCAAATGCTGGGCAAGGGCAGGCAGTCAGGGACAGCCGGGAGGCAGCATTGGCTGGTGCCTTGGAGGTCAAGGCTGACACGGGAGCCACTGGTAAGGGTGAGGCTGGGGTCCATGGCGTGTCAGCCACCTAGGAGGAGCAGCCAGCTGTACAGGTCCAGGGGCGGGTGCTTGAGCCTCTCGGAGACGTGAGAGGCATAGCAGGGTGCTCGTAATCCATGGTGGCTTCTGGAGTCACCCAAGCTGGCTTTAAGTCCTGTGCAGTCTTGGGCCACTTCCTTAACCTCTCTGAGTTTCAGAAAGTTCCCTGTCTGCAAAATAGGAGAAGCATCCTAAGGGTTTTTGAAAGCATTCGGTGACTAACACACGCAGGGGCTCAGCACAGGCCTGGTGTGGCATGTCACTCAGTAGATGTAACGGTTGTTATTATTGCCATCGATGGTTTCCAGGGGGACTGTCCTTTCTGTCACCATCCCCTCCAAAATGCTTCCTGAGTCCTGCTGGTTTTTAATGTTTCTAATCTCCTGTTGATTATTCCCGGGGTTTCAGCCAAATAAGCGCTTCCAATTAAAGCCCTTGCGCAGGCGAGTTGGGTTGCCATGACAACAGGAGCAGGGTTTGCCTCTCCCCTGGATTACGCGCACCAGTGTGTCTTTCCGTGGGGCTCTGCCTGCGTGTGTCTCGCTGTGGCCAGACTCACTCCTGTGGTGTGGTGCCTCCAGGTGGCAGGTGGGAGGAGACCAGGGGGAGCCCGGCGGGGGCGGAGGTGCTGAGCCCTTCCTCCTGACAGCCGTGTTGGGAGGGAAGGTGGATTTCCCCAAATGAACCCATTGTCCCCCTGCAGTGACCTCCATGTCCCTGACCAGCCAGGCTAACCTGAGTCTCTAGAGCGTCACAGCTCTGTGTGTTTGGTGCGTGGGGGTGGGGGGCAGGTGGGTCACTGGACCTGAATCTCTCAGGACACTGGACTCGGCTCAGACCTGGGTGGGGTTGGTGGGGTCTGGGGAGGAGCAGCGTTGGAAGCAGAGCTGGGGGCTCACTCTGACCTCTGGATTCTCTGAGTTCCAGATGCATTCAGCATCAGCCTACAGGTCAGCACTGGGAGCTTCCAGACCATGGGCTGGTGCTCCACGCAGGGATTGGCAGGGGACTTTTCAGTGGAGACGGTCAAAATTAAATAAGTACATGAAAGGAAGGAAGGAAGGAGGGAGGGAGGGAAGGAAGGAAGGAAAGAGGCCACACAGGTCCACAGACAGGCCGTGGTCGGGGTCTGGGCTGTGTGGCCTCTCAGCCAGGCCTGGGTGCCTTCATGAGCGTGGCAGGCTCCGACTCTCTCCAGGTCTCCTCCTGCTCTGTCCCAGACAGGGGCTGTATTTTGGAGCCCTCTCACTGGGACGGACCCAGATGCCTGGGTGTGAGGGACAGAGCTTTGCCCTGGTGGTGTCGAGAGAACGGATCCCATGACGGATGGGACTGGCCTGTGGGGTCTGGGGACACCACAGGCCTCTTGCCACAGGGGCGGGCAGTGGAAACCTATGTGCAGCCCTCGTGGGCAGGGAGCGTGGAGTGCTGGCCGCAGGATCCTGTGTCCACGTGCACGGTTCCAGCTCGTCTGCCTGCTCTATGCAGAGCGCCTCGCTGAGGGCTGAGGCTGGGTATTCCGCAGGGCACAGGAGGAGGAGCTGACCAGGTGTTCCGCGGCCTGTGCCCCCTCTGCCAGCTCTGCCTCTGTGCTGGGGGTCCTCAAAGAAGACCCGGCAGAACCCCCTCCAGAAGCCCCCAGGCTGTGAGAACTGGCCTTCTCCACTGGGAGCTGGGAGGTGGCTCCTGTCCTGCCATAGACCCCGCGTCCTTGGATGTGGAAGGCCAGGGGCTCTGGAGGTTAGAGCCAGCCTGTCTTGGGACAGAAGCCGAAAGCCAGTCAAGGAGGGGAGACCCCCTCTGGGGTCATGCTGCAGACTGGCAAAGCATGGTCCCACTGCTGTCACCAAGCCTGTCTGGCCATGCTCCTGGGTGCTGGGGACCCTGGGGAGCCACGGCAGCCTGCATGACTGTCTGTCCCTCCCTCTCACCTGTGATTCCAAGTTCAGGGAATGTTTCCTTTATCTCTGGGACCACAGAGCCCACAGCGCTGGGGCTCAGTGAGGGCAAGGAGCCTCGGCGGTGGGTGGAGCCCACCGTGGGCTTCCTGCTGGGAACGTGGCCCTGGGGTGGCGGGCTCTGACAGCTGGAGGGATGTCACAGTCTCTGGGGAGGGAGCGAGGCCCCAGCGTCTGTGGCTGTTGGTAACTTTCTGAAGACAGGCTGCCGGGAGGCCAGCCAGGGGATGAGCCGCCACCACTCCGCCCTGTTGGATGCACACACAGAGCCCGGCCCTGTCTTCCTGAAGGTGTCCACCTCTTCCCAGAAGCAGGGGGTTGTCACAGCCTCGCCTGCTTTTGAGGCTCCTCGTGTGCCAGGCGCTGTGCTGTGTCACCTCATGCCATTCTCAGGAGTCCTGTGGGCAGGTGCGCCAGCACACCTGGCCTGCAGGTGAGGCATGGGTCCCACAGAGCAGGTGGAGGAAGCCCTGACCTGTGCTTTGCTGTCTCTCCAGGGCCCCCAGCTCCTCAGGGCCCAGACAGCACCGTCACACAGGGCGTGGGCGGGAGGCTGGGAGAATGCTGGGCTGTCCCATTGGGTTCCTCTCTCTCCCCTGAATCAGGGGCCCACAGTAGGGTGACAGTTGAGACCCCAGCTGGTCAGGACACCAGTTTCCTCCAACACGGCCGAAGCCTGAGGTCCAGTGGGCAGCTCATCTTCTTCCCCTGTGGAATGGGCTCAGGGTGGACAGGTGTGTGCAGGGCACTCTGCCTGCCTGATCCGGGAGGCCCCGGGACAGAGACCAGGACAACCACTAAAGATGGCTCTAGGTATGGGCGACCCAGAAGACCCTTCTGGGCAAAGGGCGAGCACATCACTGGGGACTGAGCTGCTGTGGACCGGCCGGGGATGTCCTTTGCTGCATGTTGACAGGGATCCTCTTCACTGAACCCGGAAGGCGCTGGTCCCCATGCCCTATTGCCCACCCTCCCACCCCCAGCCAGTCCTCCTGCGACCTCCTCAGACCCTGTACAGCTCACAACAGCAGCTGAGCCCTATCCTGGGTGCCCGGCCCAGCCCACGGAGCGCTCAGTCTCGTGCAAGTCACGGGCTCATCAAAGGAAGGGGACGGGAAGGCAGAGCCCCCTGTGGAGCGCAGATGGGCCCCACTCTCCTCACTGGGCTGGAGGACGGTGCCTGTGTGTGCCTGGTGTGAGCTGGCATGTGTTGCACTTGTGAGCTGGCATGTGTGTGCCCCCGGTGTGCATACCTGTGCCCTGTGCCTGTGTGTGTAAGTGCACTTCTAGACATGTGTGCCTGTGTGCACACAGGAGCTGGTGTGCACTCGCGTGCGTGTATGTGCACGTGTTTGTGAGGGTGTGTCGTGTGCCAGTTGACGGCCGCATTGTGAGAGGGGGCGAGGTGAAGCTGGGAGGGCAGCTTCCCTGGGAAGGGCGTCCTGCCTCCAGGAGCGTCCAGTGGGGACTCAGGCCTGGACTTGTGTTGGATGATGGCAGTGTCCCCAAACATGCCTTGTAAGAGTGGGGACTGCTGACAGATAGGCCCTGCCTGGCCCCATCTCTGACCTCTTTTAGGTGGGGCCTTGGAAGCTGCCGGACAACACCCTTCCCAGGAGACGCTGCTGTGCGGGTGTGTGGGAGCCTGGACACAGGCCCTGAGAGCCCCGAAGTCCAAAGCCCTCACCAGGGGCCCTCCACTCCCTTCCTATCCTCACCTCCTTCTCACCCCCAGGAGCTGCAGGCTGGGCTGGGGGTGCACTCAGGGAAGCCTGGCCAGGACCCGCTGGCCCTTTCATCTGTGCGAGGACTGTTGGCTTTTAACCCTCCACAGTCTGCTTCCAAGGCCGGAGCCCACAGAATATTTGCTTTTACATTTTGGGAATGTACTTTAAACTTCTTCACGGTGAGTCTTGGGCTTTGAAAGTGAGGAGTTTGGTTTTCTGAATGAACCAGGTCCTCAAGGATCCCATTCCTTGGGAGCCAGAGAGGATCTTGAAGGACTGTCCTCAGGGCAAGGAAGGACTAGGGCTGCAGCCCTGTGTATTTGCAGACTCACCTGAAACCCTCTCCTATTCACTCAAAGGACCATAGTCCCAGGGAAATGGGAGGCCAAGGAAGAGCACAGACCTACTGGAACTGTCCCTGAGCCCAGGATATCTCTGAAGTCCTCACGCAGGCCAGCCTGGCTCCCTGTCAGTGCTTCCCCTGTAACAGGGCACTAGAGAGGCCAGGCAGTGTCAGCCGGACCCTGGAGAACACAGCAGGAGGTTGCGGTGTCTTGGAGAGCCAGGGACCAAGGCCAGAGAGCTGAGCCCGCAGGGAAGCTCCAGGCAGAAACAGGTGAAGGAGCCGTCCAGGGCAGCCTGGAGCTGAATGCCAAGGCTAGTCCCACAGTGGGCAGG
>NW_026000102.1:5328008-5336644 GCF_001458135.2 Marmota marmota marmota
ATAAGAGACAGGCACATCACTGGGGCCTGAGCTGCTGTGGAACGGCCGGGGATGTACTTTGCTGCATGAATTGGCTCCTCCCCTCTGCATCTCGGGCCGTCATAGCTGCTTGGACAATTGAGGGAATAGTTCCACGTCATTTATGTGATGGGTGGTCCAGACTGAGAGGTGTGCAGGGATTGCCCCCCAGGATGTTGACCCAGAAAATAAGGCATTCACCCAAACATCTCCTCATGGATTCTCCTCACCCCATCCCAAAGTCTTAGGTGGCAGGAGCCTGGTCCACTTGGAAGAGAGATGACCAGAGTGCTACCTGCCCAGGGACACCCACTCTGGATTGCTGCCCCATGAGGTAGATGAGGCTGGAGTTTTGTGAAGTCATTGAAATGTTGGGACTGTTTGTCACGGCAGCTGGTTTGACCTGACAAATGCACTTCTTAAATCTGATTTTTCTCGACTCTAGTCCTGCCCTGTGAGTTACTGTCCCCGTGTTTTGTCTGGATAGCTTTTCTTTATTACTCAGGACCTCACTCAGGGACCACTTTTTCTAGGTGGGCCTCCTGGGTCCTCCAGAACCATCGGATGCCAGTTCTCCTGGTCTCCTCATCCCCCTGATTGACCTCCGTTATTGTGCTTATGATATTTGTTGTAAATGGCTGTTTACTTGTCTCTTCCAGTGAGTATCATGTAGGGGTGTATGTCCTAATGTGTTCTTGTGAAGCCAGAGGGGAGAGAGGAAGTGTTCAGAGAACCCCGAAGGACCCCCATGTGGACTTTCGGGATACAACTGTGTTTCTAGTGGTGGGGAGCCACTCTGAATGATCCACGCTTTCCATCCTGGAGCAGAGAGGCTCTGACTGATTCTTACATCTCACAGTGACCTGGACATTGCCCTGGTCCAAGAAGCTTGAGAGCATGTCTTCAGATGGAGATGTGTCGCCCCATGGGTTGAGCTGCCTCAGCTGTTCCTTTGTGATTTACCTCTTTGCCTTGTTTGGGACAGAATGTTCCCTGGAAATGCCCTCTGTGTGTCCCCTTCTCTTGCTCTGCCTTTGGGTGTGGTCTTCCTGGCCCCTTGCCTCATTTGAATGGCTTCTCCCCAGTAAAAGGGTTCAGCACACGCTGGCTCCCTCTCTTTCTGTGGACCCCTAAGGTCAGAGGAGCGTCACAGGACCCTAAAGAAAAAGGTATCTCTGTCTCTTGTGCAGCCCAGTTCCCCTGGAGTGACCCTGAGTGTTTTAGTTAAGAGGAACCTGACATCTAGTACAGTTGTCCTCTCTGCTAGCACCACCCAGCCACTGGGAGATGACAACGTTTTCCTCTGGGCCAGGTGGATTATTTTTTTTTTTCCATTTATGGGTTTGCTCTCTGTCCTGCCTTCACTCTTGCTCTTGTTATTGCTTTCTCTTCCACCTACCTATCATTCACCCATCTGTCTGTCCACCCAGCCATCCATCCATCCACCCACCAGAGCATCCATATGTTCATCATCCATCCATTCAAATACTGTTCAAAACATAAAACCCAGTGGCATGAAAAAATAAGCAAAAATCTGTATGGTACGGAGCATATACCTATTTACCCCTTCTTTCTCTCACCTCTCTCTTTCCCTCCCTCTCATATCTCTCTCCTATGTATGTATGTATGTATCTACCTACCTATCTCCCATCTGTCTATCTCCCATCTGTCTATCTCCATCTGTCTATCTCTTATCTATCTATCTCCTCTCTATCTCTCTCTATGTATCTGTCCTTCAGCACATAATTGAGGTAGATGTCAAAGCAGGTGACTATGTGGCAGCTTTGGCCAATGAAATGCGAGCAGTGCCGTGTGTCATTGCTGGTGGAAATTGAGGATGTCCCCACGTCCCCTTTCCTCCTCTGCATTAGCGAATGGCACTCTGACTTGAGGCTGAGAGTGAGGACCGGGGTGCTGCCCAGGGCACCACCTTGGGCACAGTGGCCGCTGGCGGGTGACCGAGAAAGCCCAGAACTCTGTTAGGCTTTTCTGTTGTTCTGTGGAGTAGCCTGGCCTCGCCTGACGGATAGACAAAGTGACAGATTGGTTTCCAGATGGCTCTGCCATCTACATCCCACCTCCGTGTTTGGGCGTGTCTGTCTCACTCTATCCTTAAGTGCCTGGCATCGTAACTTTTCCATTTTTTAAACATTGAAAAATCGATTCCAAAGGTGAAAAGGAGTCTCATCTGGATTTTCATTTCTTGATGAGTGGGAGGCTGCACAGGTGTGGTGCTTTTCTCTTTTCAATCTCCATTTTGCCGTGTGCCTACTATGTGCTGGAAACATCGGTGAATGAGACCCAGTCTGTTCAGTGTGGTCCTTCTTGGAGGGGATCCGTGACAAGCTCCAGAGTTCAGGCCCGCCCAGGGTTAGAAGGGAAATCCTCCTCTGAGATGCAAAGGTGCAGGGGAGGGGGAATCTACCAGGAAAGCAGGAGGTGGGGTCAGTGCAGGCAGGCGGAGGGCGAGGCCAGAGAAGGGAGCTGGGAGCCGGGGTCGGAGCAGGGCTTCCTGGCAGGCGCGGGACCCAGCTGGACCTTTAGGAGCACCTGCCCTGCCCTGTGTGGGGGGGCTGGGGGCACTGCGCCTCCACCTCCCACACTGCGGTGGTGGGGGCCAGGTGGAGGCCCCGGCCGGCCTCACCTGTGCGGGGTGCTGACTCTGCCTCCTGACATTGCCCCCTGGAGGGGGGTGGCACTGGCCTGTGGGTTACCAGCAGCGAGTGCTTCTCCGGCAGGTCTTTGAGAGCAGGCTAGCTACGTACCTATTTGGTGACATTTGAGCCAATTTCCTGCATTAAGTTCTGTTTAGAATGAAGCCTATTTGAGACGGATGGGTGGGCGGTGGGGCTGGCTCTGGGGAGAGGGTCCTCTCTGGCCTGGGTCAGTGCTGGGGGCTCCCTGGGAAACTTGCAAGTGGCAGCAGCGGCTCTGAGGCGCAGATTCCAGGTTTCCCTCCACCTCACGCCTCGATAAGCTACTCAGGTCCATGGCTCCGGCCTGTGGAGAGAGCCGGCTCGCCAGAGGCCCAGCTGCGAGGTGAGTGGGAGCCTGTGCGGGGCCAGGAGACGGAGCCACTTGCTCACTAAAGAGACAAGACCACTGCCAGGGACCAGGCCAGGTACGGGGGCTGCCCCCCGGGGCTGCGGCTGCTCTCCCATAGGCCCTGCCCCTCCGGCTGGTCAGGCGTCTAAGGAACACTCTGAGTCACAGCAGGGCACTGTGACACCAGGCAGGGCATGAGAGTCGCCTGCTGTTCTTCTGGGCTTGCCCCTTCCAGGGAACGCCTGGCCACTGTGTACCTGCCAGTCCCTGGGGAGTCCTCCTGTGAGCCAGCGTGGCTGGGGTCTGTCCTGGGGACGCAGCACTAGGGTCCTAACGCAGGCCGGAGACTAGCGTCCACCCCACCGCCTGCCCGCCTTCTCCACAGCAGGGGCTGAGCGCAGGGAGGCACAGACCCACACGGGGACTACGGCTGGGCTTCCTCCCTGGACAGAGCCCTGCCAGGCCTCGCCCGGCCTGTTGAAGGATTCAGAGGGCTGGGCCACGACGGCTCTCTGCCTCCACGATGGTAAGAAGTTCCTGCCTCAGGACCTGCTGCTGGAGCCGCCAAGGCTCAAGCATGGAGTCAGTCTTTGTCCCAGAATATCCCTTGGTCTGATTGTCTGACGAGTGATGCTTCAGGGTTGCTCTGTGGCCCAGGAGAACCTTCCAGAGAGCCCAGTTGTGGGGGTGCCTGGGTGCTCCAGGGACATCTGATGTCACTCCCAATCTTCTCCTCTGCCGTTCTGAGGTGGGAAATCTCAGAAAGGTCCTCAGGTCTGCCCCTCCTGTGTGTGTGTGTGTGTGTGTGTGTGTGTGCAGGTGTTGGGGTGGGGTTAGAGGTGTAGACGCTGCATCCCGGAGACAAGAGCGCAGACAGCGAGGGAGGGGAGAGTTGGCGAGTTAGAGAGCTCAGAAGGCAGACCTGGAGCAGATGGGTGTCTGATGATGGGGTATGAGAGATCTTGGGCAGTGCATGACACCCCTGGGCCCAAGGGAGAATGCTGGAGTCCATATCTACCAACACTTCAAAGGCGGGGTGGCCCTGGCCTACATCTGGCTGGCCTGGGAGTCCCAGCGCCTGCAGAGCACATGGCTGGGGGTCCCCCATGTCTGGCTGCAGGAACAGAAGCCCACCATGGCCTGCAGGTCACGCCCCGGTGGTGGTGCCGATGATGGAATAGACCAGAAGTAAAGAGGCTCCCTCTGCCTCCACGGGATGTCACCTGGAGAGAGCAGGCTGTGCCCTGCTCTGAGTTGCCCATGATGTAAGGCTGTGCCTAACCTAGAGCCACTCCACTCTGCGAAGTAGAACTATGGCCGTGAGCTGCTCCATTCTAAGCATGGTGCCAAGGTGGACGACTCACACCTTGTTTGCACAAGTAAACAACCACCGTCTGCCTGGCACCACCACAAGGCACAGACTGAAAAATAATTTATTCATGCCAATTTATCAAGCTGAATCAGGAGCACCTGGACACAGGCACATCCCAAGTCCTACCAGGGACACTAGGCACAGGAGCTTAACCTTGCTAGACACAAGCCCCCCACTGACCCAGAGAAGGAGGACCCCCAGGACTGAGTAGTTGGCATCCTGACCCTGTTACCTGGTCACTCCTATGACCCTGCCCAGGAAAATCACCACCCTGACCAACCTCTGGTTCTGTCCCTCTGGGCTTCGGTGCGGTGCTGTTTCTCCCATCGTGACGATGCTCAAGCTGACACCCGGAAGCTGCCTCTGTCCAGACCCTTTGCCTTGACTACTCTGGGGACTGGGTGGCTGCAGCCCTGTCTGTCCCCTGTAGGGACTCTGGTTCCTATCTGCTGTGGCCTCTGCTCTGAGCACAGCATCTGTAACCCCGTAGCGGCCTTAACACCTTCGCAGTCTTCTACACCTGTTTACGTCTCAGGATTGATGGGTGACCTGAGTGCCATAGGTATTAGGGATTAAGATGGCAATGGAGTAAAGACCCTGTGTTTGCCCAGCTTATGATGATCGGGTGACCCACGGTACTGCCGAGAGTGGTGCAGCCTGTGAATTTACTGTTATTCAGTAAGCTCTGGCATTGTGGAGAGACGCAGATGTGGTCTGTTAGTGGCATAGCTCGCTCATGACACCACCCTGTGTGGGGACAGCTGCTGCTGCAGTGCCTAACAGTTTGCTTTTTAAAAAGGTACTGTGTCTCGCTCCTTCTAAAACCCCAAACCAAACCCATCACAAAGCGTCCAGTGGAAATGCGCTCTCGACAAACAGCAAACCCGTGCCAACCTGGAGGACAGAGTTGCCACTGTCCATGCCCATGGCCAACCAAGGCAGCCCAAAGAGGACACCAGCCGAGGAGAGTCGTCCACCCCCACAGCTCAGCTCTACAGAGCTGTCAGGGCTGAGGGTCTGGACAGACAGCAGCTTCAGGGTGTCATTTTGCAGTGGGCTGTGCATTGCCAGTGTCCCTGGACACTGGGATCCCTGTCCAAGGCGTCACCCTCTCCCACCCCTGAGGAGCGCTGTCTTTCTGGAGATGTCACAACATCTCTGCCCACTAACCTTGTTCCGCCTTTGATCATTCTGCACGTGACCTGTGTGGGGTGCAGGCTCCAGCGGGGAGCCCGGGCACAGCCAGCCTTTAATGGCAGCAGAAGAGCTTGGTGAGGTTCCGTTTGGGCCAAGGTGCCCTGGGGGGGACACGGCCTCTGTGGGACGAGGCCGCTGTGACTCGACGGTGCACCTCGTGGCGACTGGAGGGTCTGTTTGTTCTGCAGCTCACAGGCAATCGGCCAGAGCCTCTCCGGGGAGTGGGGGACAGGAGGCCATGGTTGGGAGAGTCTGGAGGCCTCTGGGGAGCACCGTGGGCTGGACCCTGCTCCTGCTGCAGGAAGAGCCTGGATTTGGAGTCGGCAGAGCTCGCAGCGCTTCCTGGGCTCCGTTTTCCAGAAGCTGCCTTGGGTCTGCTCTCTGTCCTGTTTCCGCAGTGTCAGGTGCTCTTCCGAGTCCCTGCGTTGGGCGCTCTTTACGTGCCGGCCCTTTCTGTGCAGTGACACCCACGGTCCTGGGTGCAGCTCCTGCACCGTAGGGCGCTGTGCCTCATGGGCCCCGCCACGGTGCAGGGTGTGCCACCAACTTGCCCCTTCACCCCATTGCTCACTCCCAGGCCCTCAGTGCCTGCTCAGGGGTAGCCAGTGCCAGCACAGAGCCCGGGCTCATCAGAGGAGTCTGGCCAGTGGGCAAGGGAGGCGAGCCTGAGGCCGGGCACAGGCTTCTTGACAAGCTCCCCTGGGCTCTGGGACCTGGACTGGGCCCGGCTTGGTCTTTGACAGCACCTTGCCCGACTCCCTTCCTGCCCCCTCCCCTGCCTTCTCTCCCTCCTCCCCCCGCCTTCTCTCCTCCTCCCCCTGCCCTTCCTCTTATGATTTTTGAGTCCCTCTTATGTGCTGGCTGCTCCTCTAGGGCACTGGGGATCAGTAACAGACAAAAAGACCAAGTCCGCCAGGTGCAGTGGCTCACACCTGTAATCCCAGCATCGCGGGAGCCTGAGGCAGGAGGATCACGAGTTCAAAGCCAGCCGCAGCAAATTGAGGCGCTAAGCAACTCAGTGCGACCCTGTCTCTAAATAAATACAAAATAGGACTGGGGGTGTGGCTCAGTGGTGGAGTGCCCCTGAGTTCAATCCCTGTACCCCCGAAAGAAGATCAAGTCCTCACTGTCCCTGCTCCCAGGAGGGGCCCGGGAACCACATGTAGCCAGTCCCTGGAGTCCCCCAGAGAACGGTCACACACCGAGCACTGCAGAGCTGGGACATCCTGATCTACTGCCCCCTCTTGGCCCCTCTGTCCATCATCACGGCTTTATCACCCTGTGCCAGGTGGGGCTCCATTTCTGTTGGCAGACTGGGCAAGACAGAGCCCCTGGGGACAGGAACCCCAGAGCCCAGGTGTCCGTGGCTGGTGTCTGTAGAGGGTGGGACAGCTAAGGAAGAGCAAGGCTCTCGGTCCTGGGGACGCTTCTGAGCTGAGACAGGCCCATCATGGAGGTACTGACACCCTCTCTTGAGATGTGGTTGTGTAGCTCAGTAGGCAGAGAGGTCCGGAGCATGCTGGGGGTGTGTGGGGCCTACATCCAGCACTGGAGCCCAGGATCCTGCATTTTAACCCCCTGCCCCCCGCCGGCCCAATCCAGCAGTTTTGTCTGATGCAGGCCCCCGGCATAGCCCGGCAAGCACTGAGGTGAGGAGTCGGTATGGATAGGTCCTAGCCTGCCCCTTAGTCCTGACTGTGACAATGTGAGCAAAACCCCAAAGACTCTGAGACGTTGCCCAGCTGTGAGATGAGGGTCTCCATGGGTTCAGAGGGTGGGAGCAGCCCCAGGCCTGGACTCCGGAGCCATTGAGAGTGTGGTGTGAGGGTGTTGTGCCCTTCCACCCAACAACCTTCCGAACCACAGAGACCGGCTGCCTCTACCTTCTCCAAAGACAAACGCCACATGACACTGTTGGGGATCACCATAAAGGACAAATGGCCACAGTCCCCTGGGCTCTCCAGCTGACTCTTGTTTCTCAGCCTGGTGTGTTCCCTTCCACCCCACCACCTGCCCTCAGCAGCTACAAGGGCCCAATCCTGCCTCAAGGCCGGGGTGTGTGTGCAGGATGACGGCACAGAAGAAATACAGCAGCCCCGGGATGCACTAGGCACCCGTTCCCGAGGCCAGGATGTTTGCACAAGGGAAAAAACAAACATCTTTTAAAACCGTGCTCCTGGCCAATAAAAAATTGCCAGACTGTAGCCCACCCTGGAAAATCAATAACAGCTTACATCTTCCTTTGGAGAGCAGCCTGGTTTCCCTCTCAGTCAGCACTGACTCCCTTCTGCCCAGGCCCAGGCTGAGGCCTCGCCTGGAGGGGGCTGGGAGCCAGGAGTTCCCGTCTGCGGTAGCAGGTGCCTGCCGTGGCCCAGCCCCCTCCCCTTTCCTGGACGCTGGTGTTGGCAGCAGGTCCATCCTGGCCCCTGGAGCCCAACCTCCACTAGTTTGTTCTGCATGCCAGTGTGGCCAGCTCACAAGGCCATGGAGAACTTGCGGTTTTTCTGTGTCCCACGGGAACGCCTTGACCTTTTCTGGTCTGATGGACTTCCTGTTAAGGGAGGTTTCGGTATCTGACAATAGCAGATGTTGAAACTAAATTTCTCCCCCCTCCCTCCTGCTTTTGGGTAGTTTTCCACTTCTGCTGCTTGGGGTATAAAAGGAAGTGTGTTAGCAATAAAGTGTGTGACTCCTGGATGAAGAACCTTGGTGTCCTGTGTGTCTTTTAACCTCGCCATCCCTCGCCGGACTCGGCTCCCTTGGCTGGACGCGGCATCTGGAGGTTCCCACCGAGATCCGGAAAGCAGGGGTAAGCGGATGGGGCTCACCTTCGAAATACAGGGAAGGGGGAGGATTGAAAGAATAAGAGAATAATTTGAAACAGGGTACGTACCATGGGTAATTCAACAGCGAAGGTTCGTCTGGCCAATGAACTAAAAGAGCTGTTAAATACACAAGGAACAGGAATAAAAACTAAGACTGCAACCAAATTCGTTGAAATTAT
>NW_026000102.1:5339691-5342261 GCF_001458135.2 Marmota marmota marmota
AAATCTGATAACAGGGGAACCCGCTCTAAGGGGTGTTTTAAGTGTGGGAAAGAGGGACATATAAGGAGAAACTGCCCGGAAGGGAGCGAGGGTGCTCGCAGAGGGATGCCTGGACTTTGTCCTCGGTGTCATAAAGGAAATCATTGGAGTAGTGAGTGCAGGTCAAAATTTGACATTCAGGGTAACCCAATACAGTCGGGAAACGGAAACAGGGGCCCGCCCCGAGGCCCCGAAAGCCAAAGTGTACGGGGCAGTGCAGGGACAGAACAGTGCCCCGGGGAGTGGGCGTCTTCGCCGCCTCCCACTGACCAACCCCTTTCTATCTGGGAACTCCCCAGGGGAACACCAGGAAGCGCAGGACTGGACCGCAGTTCCATCTCCCGAGCGGTATTAACTCCCCAAATGGGACCCCAGACGCTGCCTACTGGGGTTTTTGGACCCCTGCCAGAGGGGATGGTGGGACTAGTGTTGGGACGAGGTAGCGCACCTCAGTGGGGCTTGAAGATTCTTACGGGGGTTGTTGATGCTGATTATCAAGGGGAGATAAAAATAATCGTAAAAGCCACCCAAGGACTTGTCATTCTTCCCCCCGGGGAGCGTATAGCTCAATTGCTGCTGCTACCCTTAGCTTCCATTCCTGGGCACGCCCTCCGTGGGACCCGGGGCGACGGCAGCTTTGGCTCCACTGGAACTCCCCAGGCCTTTTGGGTAGCTCATTTGGATTCGCGTCCCAACCTGACCATTAAGATACAGGACAAGGCTTTCAAGGGAATACTAGATATGGGGGCGGATGTCTCTGTCATTTCTGAGAAACAATGGCCATCTGCCTGGCCCCTCCAGAAGCCCTCGGCCATATTACAAGGGATAGGACAAACTCAACCAAAAAGAAGTGCCTCCTTTCTAAAATGGAAAGATGGTGAAGGACATAGTGGCCATTTCCAGCCTTATGTGGTGACTGGACTCCCCACGAACATTTGGGGGAGGGACTTGCTTCATCAAATGGGGGCTATTCTCACTACCCAGACTTTAAAAAAAAATAATGACTTTGTTAATGATGCAATGCTAGACATGGGGTGGATCCCCGGGAGGGGACTAGGAAAGAGACATGAGGGCAGAATATCACCTGTGGACCCAGAGGAACAGGTTACCCGGCGGGGAAGGGACCGGAGGGGACTGGAAAATTTATCCTAGGGGCCACTGAAGTGCGGCCGCCTCCACTGTCCATTACTTGGTTATCAGATGACCCTGTGTGGGTAGAACAGTGGCCCCTAACTAAGGACAAATTACAGGCCGCTTCCCTATTAGTTCAAGACCAGCTTGAGTTAGGACACGTGGTGCCCTCTACCTCCCCTTGGAATACCCCTATTTTTGTTATACAAAAGGGGTCTGGGAAGTGGAGGCTTCTTCAGGACCTCCGGGCTATCAATAAAACTATGCAGCCCATGGGACCCTTACAACCAGGGCTGCCCTTTCCTACTGCGATCCCAAAGGATTGGCACCTTATTGTCATAGATTTAAAGGATTGTTTCTTCTCTATCCCCTTAGACCCTCGGGACCGAAAGCGTTTCGCCTTCTTGCCTTCAACAAACTTTAGGGAACCTTACCAACGGTATGAATGGACCGTCCTACCTCAAGGGATGGCTAATAGTCCTACAATGTGCCAATATTTTGTGGCTGAGGTTTTACGACCCTTCCGACAGCAGTTCCCACGGCTCTACCTCATTCATTATATGGATGACATCTTACTGGCAGGGCCCAAGAAAAAAAGGACTTCTTCAATCTTATGAAGTCCTCCAATCCCTTCTAAAAGGGGCAGGGCTGATTATAGCGCCCAAAAAGGTCCAGTTTCAACACCCTTACAATTACTTGAGATACATCATTAATAACATAGAAATCTTTCCCCAAAAACCCCAGTTCCAGATAAATCAGCTCAAAACTTTACATCAGTGACAGACATTCCTCGGAGAAATACAGTGGCTGCACCCGTCCTTTCATATTCCCACTGGAGAGCTCAAACCCCTGTATGACCTCTTGCGAGGAGATCCTTCTCCTATGTCGTGTAGAGTACCTACACCAGAAGCTTTACGAGCACTGAGGCTAATAGAAGAGGCTCTACAGGACATGCAGATTATGCAGATAGATTATTCTCTGCCCTTGTCATTTATAGATCTACCCTCCAAAATTACCCCCACGGGAGTGTTCTGGCAAACTGGTCCCATTTATTGGGTCCACTTGCCGGCTTCTAACCCCCGGGTACTGACTCCCTTTTATGAGCTAGTTATTAACTTAATTTGGAAGACTAAATATTTGGGTGATGCATTGTTTGGAAAAACCTTTGACATACTTATTCAACCTTACACTCAAGATATGATACACAAGTTACAACAAAAACATGACCTTTGGTGTCTTTTCCTGTGCAGCTTCAAGGGTCAGATTGATAACCACTTTCCTAAACATAGACTTTTGGAGGGCTTTAAAAGGTGTCCCATTATCTTCCCAAAGATTATGAAAAGGGAACCTATTCCAAAGGCCCAAACTGTATATACAGATGGGGCCAAAAATGGATTTGC
>NW_026000102.1:5352618-5361985 GCF_001458135.2 Marmota marmota marmota
CTGGCCCCTGGAGCCCAACCTCCACTAGTTTGTTCTGCATGCCAGTGTGGCCAGCTCACAAGGCCATGGAGAACTTGCGGTTTTTCTGTTCCTGCTTATCCGTCTGAGACATATGTGTCCCACGGGAACGCCTTGACCTTTTCTGGTCTGATGGACTTCCTGTTAAGGGAGGTTTCGGTACCTGACAATAACAGATGTTGAAACTAAATTTCTCCCCCCTCCCTCCTGCTTTTGGGTAGTTTTCCACTTCTGCTGCTTGGGGTATAAAAGAAAGTGTGTTAGCAATAAAGTGTGTGACTCCTGGATGAAGAACCTTGGTGTCCTGTGTGTCTTTTAACCTCGCCGTCCCTCGCCGGACTCGGCTCCCTTGGCCGGACGCGGCACGCTGGAAGACAGGAGCCTCCTGGGTGGAGGTGGAGGTTGGGGAGCCTGCTCTCAGGCTGCGTGGGCTTTGAGGTCTCCCTGGTTTTCCTTAGCCCCCCCAACCCCACAGCTGTGAGGCAGGGTGGCCTGGTGCATGCTGGGTAAAGAAGGGTCTGTGTCCAGTCAGAGGTCCGGATTTAGTGGGTGGGCTGTGAGCCACCCTCCTGTCCCTTGCCCTGCAGAGGATGTTATCTTTCTTATCCTCGGCTGCAAACAAACCTGCTTCTGCCCTGTAGGGGGCGGTCTCTGTTTTCTGAGGCTGTTGGCTATTCAAAGGTCCTTGCAAAATGATCTGGAACACAACTGGGTGTCTCTGTCTAGAGATGCAGAGCACGAAGGGCCATGGAGAATTGTCTCCTGGAGCGAGGACGAGGCCCTGCTGAGCTTGTGCCCTCACCTTGGAAGGGGACGTGGGGCCTGCTCACGTGGTGTGGGACATGGGTCCTCTGGTCTGCCCTCCAAGTCCCTGCCCTGCCTGCTTGCCCAGCCAGGTGGGGGCGGGGAAGCTGGAGAGGGGGCAGGGCTTTGCAGACACTAGTGACTCTCCTGCTGGCTTGGGGTGGGCAGCTCTTTCCAGCCTTGGCCTGCAGGGACCCTGCTCCTGGGGCTGCACCACAGCTTCCTGAGTTGTCCCTGCTCACACTGACTGCTGCAGGGAGCTGTGACGGGGCCTGGGGATGACCTCTGGGCTGCTCCCTGAGCCAACACCAGGGACAGAGTGGCTCTCAGAAGTGTCTTTTCTCTTCTGTTACTTTATTGTCAGTGCTTAGGTAGAGTGATCTAAATTTCTAGCTGTTAATGAAGGATTACAGACGTGTTAGAAAAGCCACAAAACCTCTACTCTTTGCACTTGGATTGTTAATTAAATTCCCAAGTTCCATTTTCAGGTTTTAATTAATAGCACTGGGTACTTAATTGGCAGGTTGGCCTTGCGTATGGTGCTCTCCCCCGGCCAGCGGCGGGGGGGGGGGGGGGGCTCCTGAACAGGTTTCTTCACGAGGCCTGATGCCCCCCTGTCAGGGCTGATGGGCTCCTCCAGCCTCCCCGGGAGGGTGACCACTGGGGCTGGCTTGCACGTGAGGCCACCAGGAGAGACCAGGGTTGTTGTGTGGTCCCAGGGTCAGCGTGTCCTGGTCCTTGGGAAGCGGGGGTCGCAGCAGGTGACACGAGTGGCCCTGATTCCTCTTTGCCGTTCAGGGCCTGCTGCGGCTGGGCTCTGCTTCCTGGCTGAGGAGCGTGAACAGTGGTTTCCGCTGGGCAGGGAGACTTCACGACAGCGGCGAGGTGCCTGCTCTCTCTCTGAGACGAATGTTCTGTAGAAATATCAAGGTGATGGCCTGGCCTGGGGCTGCCCTCGGCTCGTCCAGCTTAGCACCACGCAGTCTCTGCGAGATAAACTGGGACATGGCAAGATGGGGGTGGGCTCAGGTCCTTGGCTCTACACAGGTAGAGAGAAGCTTGTGCTGAACATGACTCTCTAACTGGTTTGCCCCTTGGCCGTGCAGGTCAAGGACCTCCTCTGCGGTGCCAGTCCGTATGCCAGCCATGGCCTCTCTGTACAGAACCGTGGAGGCCAAGGTCAGGGTGATGAGATAACTGTTCATTCTCTCTTCCCACCTCGTAACCGCAAGCACATGCAGTGAGCTCTACAGGTGACATTTCCATGCAACGTCACAGGCATGTAAAATAGCAAGGCCAAGTGAAGGGGGGGGGCTTTCACACCCTGCAGGGGCCAAGCCTGGGTGTGTCCTGTAGGATAGAGACTCAGGACCCCGCAGAATGCGCAGTCCCTGCAGCAGCTGGTGACACAGAGCGGGGAATGCTCAGCCCCACCCAGGCCTGAGGAAGATGGCCAGGAGGAGAGGGTCCTGGCTCCTAAGGGCGGTGGTTCCTGTTGATGGGGACAACCAGCAGGTCTGTGGCAAGGTGGGAAGAAGGCCACACCGGCTTGGGGGTCTTGTCCTTGTGGGTGTCTCGGGGCCAGCGAGCCCTGTCGTCACCTGGAGTGCTGTGAGTGCCAGTGAATGTTGCTGGAGAGAGTTGGCTATTCCCTCCACTCTCCTTTGAAAGGAAGCTTGACTCTTCCTCTCACCGTCCCTGTGCGTCCCAGCTGGGGGCACTTCCCACCCCCCCTGGGACATTTAGCAATATCTGGGGACATGCTGCTTGTCTCGCTGGGGAGTGGGGTTGAGGTGAGGTGAGGGCCACAGTGAAACACCCCACCCAGCACAGGCTGCCCCCGTGCTACCCCCTAGGTCCCCCACAAGGTGGAGAGGTCTGCGCCATGTCACCGGGGGTGCAGGGCGGGGCTAGCCACCTGCTCCGACTCTCACCGTTTTCTCCACCTGCAGCCTTGTCCTGATGGAGCAGAGGATGGGAGAGATCATTGCTGACCACGCAGCTAGAAGCAGCGCCTCCCCAGGACAGCTGTGGTCACGCAGAGGTGCTCAGTGTGGAGTCCAGGCACAGGGTGACATTGATGTGGACAGAAAGAGGGGGACCCACCAATGACAAGGAGAGGAGGCCCGGCTGTGGGAGCTCTGGGAAGACTTTGCTTGGCTTTCTCCAACAGCCCCCGGTCTCTCTCCTCTTTCCACTCTGGGGACACCCTGCAGAGCCAGTGGCAGCAGGGGAGGGCCCTCTGTCTTGGTGGGGTTCCTCCCCTGCCAGCTGGGGCTCAGCCGCCCCCCACCCCGTGCTGTCCGTGGCCCTCACACTCTGACCACGGCTCACGCTCCACGGCTCAGGCTGCCTCTGCTGACCTGGGAGACGCTGCGGGGCTGACGAGGGCTCTCTGGAGCCCCTGAAGCACTCCGCTGTGAGCTGAGCTGGTGTGAGCTGACACGGCCCAGCAACCATCTCGGGGCAGGGGGTCGGCTGCGTGACCCGAGGTTGGCACGGGAAGGGTGTCCCTGTCTCGCCAGCCGCGATGCCAGCGTCCAGCGCTCTCTCCTGGTCTGTGGGCACGTCCACGGGGGATGCTCAGGAGGGATTTTTCCAGCAGAGCATCACAAGGAGCCACCTGGGAAAGAACGCTCACCCTCCGAGGTCACAGGAGAGCAGGCACCAGCCAGCCGCGTCCCCACCCCTAATCACAGGGAGCTGGCCGGGTGCAGGCGTGGGGAGGACTTTGGATCTTCTTGGCTGTGACAGCACTGGGCTGGCCCCGGGAAGGGGGTCCAACTCTCCCAGGGCATGGACACCAAGCCAAGCTCCAGTGGGGAGGAGGCCTGCCGAGGGCAAGGGCAGCATGCAGCTGGAGATGGGGACTCAGGATCTGAGGGACCCAGCAGCCCCACTACCCCGTATGGAAATGGAACCTGTGTGTCAAAGAGACACTGCCTTTCCAAGTCACTGCAGCACTGTTCACAGTGGCCAGGATGTGGCACCAATCGACCCGAGTGCCTGTCCACGGAGGTAGGGGTTCACCGTGGAATACTATTTAGTCCTTAAAAGGAAGAAAATCCTGTTGTTGTGATGATGTGGATGAGCCCAGGGGCCTCACGCCAAGTGAGACGCTCAGCACAGGGACGCGAAGGCTGCGTGGCTCAGCTGCGTGTGGACCTGAAACCTTGACCTCAGAGAGCGGAGAGCAGAGTGGGCTGCCGGGGGCAGGCGGGAGAGCGGTCAAAGGAGCTACGTCCCAGCTCCCGGGGAGGAGGAGCAGAGAGGTCTGTAGTACAACACGGTGACAATGATGAATCGCAGTGCATTATCCCCTTGGAAATAGGCTAAGAGAGTGGAGCTTAAGTGTTTTCACCACAAAATGACAACCGTGTGAGACAATGCATATGTTAATTAGCTGGTTTCGCCACTCGCAGGGTGTGAGTGTGTTGGGGTCTAGATGTGCGCGTCTCCCAAGTGGGAGAAAATGCAAGAAGGTTTAGAGTGAGAAGATGGCAGGGAGCTGGCCAGATGTTAAGGACTTTGGATCTTCTTGGCTGTGACAGCTCTGGGCTGGCCTTCACCTCGGCGGTGCCTTAACCCACTCCAATGGGTGAACGGGTAACCAGGCTGGTGGGGTGTGCCTGCGGCAGGTGGTCACTGGGGCAGGCCTTCGGGGTTTGCACTTTGTCCCTGGGTGAGTTGAGCTCTCTCTGCCTTCTGATGGCCACGTCCTGGGCTCGTCCTCCCCTCCCCACGCCACGCCCTTCCTCCACGGTGTCTGCCTCCCCTTGGGCCCAGAGCAATGGCCTCGGCCGTCTATGGACTGAGTCTCCAATCGTTCTTGTCGGGTATTTTGGTCACAGTGACCAAAAGCTAACTAAATCCATATTTCAAAACAATGTGTTGTACACAATGAATATACATTTTATTGATATATTTTTTTGTGTGTCAAACACCAATAGCAATAACAAAAGACCAGCTCAGAGGGCGGTTTCCAGGGTGCGCTCTGGTCTGCCGTCCCCGGGTCTGGCAGGGTGTCGTCCACAGCTGTGGACTAGTGAAGTGAGTGAGGCACGGAGGGCGGCAAATGAGAGACAGAATCCACCTCACTCTCAGGGCCATGAGCGTGCCTGGCAGGTCCCACCCTGTCCCCGCCCTGGTCCAGGCAGGCTGGGGTAGCTAGTCAGAGCACGCTAGGGGTGCCCAGCCAGCCCTGCACCCACACTCCTGCAGCACAGCAACACTGCTCCAGGATTTAGGCACCGTCCAGAGTTTGGTGCACCTCAGGAAGGCTGTTCAATCTGTCAACATAGATCTCAACACAGCTCCCCACAAGGCACCTAGAGAAACACACCAGACATGTGTTTATTGCTAGTCCCTGCATCCAAGGGCTCTGCCCCTTCCTGTTGGCCATGCTCTCGTGATGGCAAGATGGTTGCTGCTGCTCCAGCCTCCTTTCCTTCAAGTCTCCCTCCCAGCAGACCCTGTGAAAATCCCTTGGCATCTCTGAGCACAGCTTGGATCACAGGTCCATCCCTGAACTAAATACTGTGGCCAGAGAAATGCGAAGTTCTGATTGGTCAGGCCTGAGCTACCCAGTGGATACTGCCCAAACTGCACGGTGGGAAGGATGGTTCCTGGAAGAAATAGAAAAACCATTATCAAAGGGACGGGGTGGGGGGTGTCACGTCCATGGCCGAGCTGCATCAGGGCCGGGTGGCAGGATGCTGGAAATCCAAAGAAAGTGCCGGAGACAGCGCTGGAGACGCGGGCTTTACTGGGAAACTTACAAGAGGTCGGGACTGCTCCAAGAAGAGGTCCGTGGTGACAGGCTGACGGATGGCACCTCGTGAGCAGCACCTCCCCTCTCCTGGTGTCCTGTCCAGGGTGGGTGGCTGGACAAGCGATGGGCACCCTGCACAGTGCCCTCAACTCTGCGCCCCTCCCCACTCAGGTGTGCATGCAAGAAAGTAGCTTTCTGCAGATGACAGTGACTCTCCCTGGTCCCAGTGTGCGTGAGAGAGCGCCGGTGTCTTCTAGGTGACGTGTGTCTGGGCTGGGGTGCAGCCTGCCTGGCATGTGCCCGGGTTCAGTCCCCAGAGCCACACGCACGTGGACAAGTTGACCCTTGCTCTCATTGTCCCTTAACTTGGCTGGGCTTGGGGGACAGGAAGGGGCTCTCCTTTTGTTTAGGGAATGTGGCGCAGAGTATCCAGGAAAGCCACAAACCTAGAAAGGCCGAAGCCCGCTGGACCCCTGCTCAGAGCCTTCTCGGCCTCTAACCCTTGGTCAGTCATTGCATAGCTGTCTCCTCTCCTGCCCCAATTTTCCGACCTGATCGCTTGTTACAATTAAAATTTAAACACGAGTTCAGTCCAATCAGATAGAATTGACCATAGCTAATTTAGATCTAGAGTGAAATTTCAAAGTGGCATTTAATTTAGACTTAATTGCCCTGATTTCCAGTGGTCGTGCAGGTATTAATTGTTTAAAGATACCTAATGAAGCTTAATCAGTCCATCAAAACAAACCACAGGCAGGGAACTGTCAGCCCCTGCCCCCGTCCCCCAGGAACTCGGGGCACCTGCAAATGCGTGGCAGACACAGATGGGGACTGGCTTGGGGGCGGCTCCTAGGCTGTTCTTCCCTCCAGAACCCTCTGTGGTGACGTTCCACGGGCCCCGTCTCTACCCACCTGTGGAGCCCCAGACTCTAGAGGATCCTTTCCACACGTTCATTTCCCCCTTGGCCTCTGGACCCCTGACCCTGCCTCCTCTTGCCCAGCTGCAGAGGGCTTTGGGGGTCCCCAGGAGAGGCTGTGCTTGTCACATCCTCTGTGGATGGCAAGCCTGGAGGCTGGGCGGGTGAGGGGGACCGCTCTGGCCTGGCCCAGCGGGCTCGCAGGCTCTGGACTCCGGCACCATCTTTCAGTGTCGCATGAATGAAAGGCCCCCAGCCCCCCTGCCCGGGGTGTGTTGTGATCATGGGCCCTGGGACCCTACAGACTGTGTCTCTGAGGAGCTAGGTGACATTGGCAAGGATTCGACCCCTCTGAACGGAGTGTCACACATGGCGCGTGCAGAACTGTCACCTGCGGGGTCCTCTTGGGAGCTCGCGTGGGCTCCGGCTGGCCCTGCGCCCGAGGCTGCTGTTGCTATTCCTGTTGTTATTGTTGGATCTGCGACACTCATTATTTCAGTCCTAACGATGGGAGGGCACCCTGCCAAGTTTTGTGGGTGTCAAAAGACAAGCGTGGTCTTTGCCTGTGGAGACCCGTGGACAGGCAGTTCTGGTTCAGGGCAGTGCCAGCCTCTGTGTGCCTCTTGCTGCAAACGGGGTGAAGGGCCTGTCCTTCCTGACACACCTGTGTGCCAGGCCTGGGGGTGAGGTGGGCCCAGGTGCCCTGCGGGCCCTGGGAATCAGAAGGCTTCCTGGGGCAGGTGCTGATGAAGGTCTGTCCTGCCATGAGAAGCTGCCTTGACCCTGTGCTTGTCGGGGACAGTGGCCTTAGCCCGCCAGGTCACAGACTGAGCTTTCTTGAGCTTGGGTTGGATGAGAGCATCAGGGTCAGGATGGTGGGCTGTCCTGCAGCTGTGGGCTGTCACCCAGAGCAGTCTGATGGCCGGTGTCCTGGGGAGAGGGGTGGCTTGTGCACCTGCAGAGGTGTGGGACCTGCATTCCCGGGGGGCATCAGGGGCAGGGGTTGTGGGACCCACAGGAAGGGAGAGGACGGGCTTGTGGGACCCATGGATACAATCCAGGGACTGAGGTGGCCTCCTGGGCTCCTGCCTCCCCGGGGTCTGAGCCCAGGCCAGGCAGTGAAGCTGAGGGCCATCGGGGCCATCGCTGGGGTGACAGTGCCATTGCCTCTTCTCGGGCTGCTGAGGGAAGCAGAGCCTGGGCTGCGACTTTGCCAGCCCCGTAAGTTTCTCAACCTTTCTGCAGCCAGACTGACTCTCTGTCCAGGGGGCGGGGAGGGCGTGCGCCTGTTTCTTAGAGTCCTTTTGAGATATCCGCCTGGGGTCCTCAGGAGCTGATGTTCCCCGGGGCCCCACCTCCTGTGGACACGGCCCCCAGCTCCTGGAAAGGCCCCCATCACCCCCTCAGTCTGCAGGGGCCTCCAGGGAGGGGACTGGCCTCCCGCCCACTGGCCAGGAGGGGCCGTGAAGCCCGCAGAGGAGCTGCGTTTCCAGCTGTCTCCGCCTCTCGGCTCAGAGCTTCCCTGGAGCCTCCTGCTGCCCTGGAGGCCCAAGCCTGTCCCTTCTTCAGTCCCAAGGACGCGAGCACTTCTGCTCAGTGGCTGTCGGAGGACAGCAGCAACTGTCCCTCCTGCTCCCCACCCGGTGGGGTGAGGCCCCAGGGCCATCCGGCTGGGCCTGACGTCCAACGCCATGTGCTTGCGAGGAGGTGCTGAGCCCGAGTGGGTTTGTTCTGTGCCCTGCTGGCAGCAGCAGCCACTGTCAGAGCCGTGGCCGTCCCAGAGGAAGGATCCACGGTGGGGAAGGGGCGTGTGGGGTGGCAGCTGGACCAGCAGTGGTGGGAACAGGCATCTCCTGGGGCCGTCTGCGCTGCACACTCATCCCCAGCCAGGCCCCGCCGCCGCCTGCAAATCACCTTCTTGGATCCCGTCTGTAGCTTCCTCCACTTGAGCCGGGTTGGCTCCTGGGAGCGATTGGTCAGTCTCCTGGCGAACAGGGAGCAGATGCCGAGTCCGTATTAACTATCGCAAAATTATTTCTTGGCCAAGGAGGCTGGGGACAGAGTGTGCCGCCAGGGCCGTTCTGGCTGCTTAATTGGGTCATTTAAAACACAGGGTTTCAGAGGCTGGCAGCTCTGGGAGCTGGGGCGGTCCAGGAGACAGATGCGTGTTCGCATGGTGATGGAGGACGCTCCTGAGAGTCCTGTGTCGGATGAGGGCGCAGGACACGGTCCCAGCCCGGCACCCTTGTCACCATGGCAACCGTGGAGCGCACTCCCTCCCTCCAGAGCCTCCCGTCACAGACAGGCGAGGGCCAGGGGGGCCTCCCGTCTGCCCCCTTCTGGGTGTCTCGGTTCCACCCACCTCTGTGGCCTTTTACCATGCGTCTTTGAAAACATGGCCCAGGGCAGGGACTGCTTGGCTTTGCTTTGGGCACTGTCAACTTGTGGGGGTCCAAGGGACGCGCCTGCCCCTTTGGGTGGGAGAGTGGCCTGTGCAATCTCTCGCATTAAAAGAGGAAGTGCGGGGCCTGCCTCCTGTGGCAGCTGTGACCCTGTGCCCAGGGTTTCCAGTGTCGGCTCTGACGGTGGTTCCTGGGAATCATGGTGGCTGCGGGAGGCAAGAGGGTGCAGAGAGAGGGCTGTGGGGTCAGAGTCCTCCCCAGGCTAGGCTGGGCAGGGGACCTGGCCTTTTGAGGTTGTCTACGTCCACTTAGGACTCTGAGCGACCTCCTCCAGAACAGGAGAGACCTAAATGAATCCCGAGACCCCGGCCACGTGGCCTCAAGTCCGGGTGCAGCTCGCGGCCTCCTGGGGATTCTGGTACCGAGGGCTGCTGCCCCCCCCCCCCCATGCTGCT
>NW_026000102.1:5363356-5371119 GCF_001458135.2 Marmota marmota marmota
GGGCTGCTGCCCCCCCCCCCCATGCTGCTGTCCCGCAGGATCCTGGCTTTGCAGCAGCGTTCGCCCATCCCTGACCTTTCCCTTTGAAATCCTCTGTCACAGAACGTGTCACACCTGAGGTCAGGACAGGCCTCATTCTTCTGCCTGAGGAAAACCCCAAACGCAGCCAGCATCCCCAGCAGCAGGGCCACAGCCCTCGGGCCCAGCCACCACTCCAGGTGGGAGGGGCGAGGACTGTGCTTCCCCGGCCACCTCTCCTGTGGGGGAAGGAGGCTCAAGGACGGCGGCAGGGTCCCTGGGAGACCTGGAGCACAGCCTTCATTTCTCCTCTGATGGCAGTCCCCGCCCCATGACCCCGTGTCTTACGAGCAGGATGTGTGCACTTGAGGGTTTTGAGCAGCAGCTTCACCTCCCTGGAGGGTGAGAGTTGTGTCCAGAGCATGAGGCAAGAAGACTCAGAGCAGGTGGGGAGCTCTGACACCGTCATCTGGCCCCAGGGACGTGTTTGGGCTGGCCCTGGCTTGGTTGGACGCCTCTCAGGTCTCTGAGTGGTTGTGCTGGTTGTGCACTGCTCAAGGGCCCCTGGCCTAGCTGGGGAACAGGGCTGACACCCAGCCTAGCTGCTTGCCCAGCCTGTGCCTGGTGTCCCTGGGTCTGCCTGGGGAAGTCTTCCTCCTTTGCACGAAAGCCTCTGTGGAGGTCAGCAGCAGCCCGGGGCCTCCTGTGGTTGATTTAAATGCACACTGTCCAATGCAGGCCCTGAACTCTCCCACCAGCCTGGTCACTCCGGGGCCAGGTGCCAGTCAGCTAGGGATGCTGCTCTGCCCAGAGCCTGTGGAGGTCAGTCTCATGAGCCAACCCTCAGCCTTTGGCCCCACCCCACCCATTCCTTCCTGTGGAAACCACAGAAAGGGGAGTTCTGCACTGATGCTACCCCTGTGGCCATGCTCCTGTCCCCACCTGTTTTGAGGGACTGTTGCTGTGACCAACATCTTCCTTGCCAGAGAGGTCCCCTGGGAAGGCTGCCCCAGAGACCACCTCTGCAGATTCCCTGTCCACTAGGTACTGTCTGCCCCGGTCAGCCCAAGGCCAGGCCCGTGCGGGTCCTGAGGCTGAGCCAGTTCTGGGCAGCAGGTTTCCCTGGGGTTGGGGGGGCAGGGCCAAGTGCTTCTGGGAAGTGGGGTGTGGGCATGTGAGGGAGGTGAGCAAGGGACAGACCTGGGCTCTAGTCGTGACCTTGGGCCAGCAGATCCATGGAGTCACCCAGGAATGCACAGCCAGGCTGCTACGGGCAGTAAAACAACAAACCCCAAAGCTGTTCAAATCCTCATCCCAGAGCCTGTGACCTTCCCATTATCTGGCAAAAGGGAATTAGCAGATGTGAGCTTGGGAAGGGAGACTGTGCTGAATATTTGATGGATGCAAAGATCCTCACAAGAGGGTCAAAGGAGAGTGGATAGAGGAGGGGGCACCCACCGTGACCCCAGAGGCAGAGGTGGAGCGATGCCCATGGGCCAGGTGTCCGGGCAGCTCTGGACAGTTCTGGGGCTGAAGTAGCAAGGAACAGCTCCTGCCAGCTCCGCCCGCCAGGCTGTGGCTCCAAGAACCCACTTAGACTCCCACCCTCTGGAAGCCCAAGAGAAGAATTATTTTCAACCACAGGACACTTATGCAGGCTGGTCATTGCTACTCTGACCACAGGTGTGTGAGCTTCTGGGGACTGACAGCTTTGGTGAGAGTGCTGGTCTCTGTGACCTTGGTGATGATACCTGAGTGCCTCATGCCTCAGTTTCCCCATAGGTACCGGGATACAAGCATTGTCCTTTTCCTGCTATTGCTAGTGTCCTGCCTGCCACCTGGAAGCTCACCGGATGCTTTCATTTAGAATGTTTAGTGTCGACATCGTACTGTCTACAGTTTGATGGAGAAGGGAATCCGGGACTAGTTGTTCCCTGTTCAGGACATGGGTCGCCATGGGGGAGAACCGTGCGGCTGCTTTGATGGGTTGGAGGAGGAGGGAGGGCTCACTCTAGCTCACGCTCCTCGTGGGACAGATGAGGGTTCCAAGGCCAGAGACGCGGTTTCAGGATGGCCCAGCAGGGTGGAGTCTGTCTGCTCCATGGTGGCCAGGTCCCAGGGTGGCATCTGGCCACATGTGGCTAACTATAGGTGCTCACCATGTATGTGACTGGAGGGGGACAAGCCCTCTGTAGGCAGTGGTGGCATCTGTGGCTTGGCTTCTGCAGGTCTGAGATGATCGCTGTTTGGAAACCAGCACACCCCCTTGCTCACCCCTCCCGACTTACGGGCCCTTCTTGCTGGTCAGCTGCCTTCTCATTGAGACAGACGAATAATCTGTTCCTCCAATTACTGTGGCCTTCTCATGTCACTGGGCCATGATTTCGCCGCTGTTGGCGGGATCAGTGTGGATGGCGGCCAACCCAGGGGCAGGGAAATGAGTTCAAGATGCTCTTGCAGAGACTCCCCACCTAGGAACGCTATAGTTCATCCTAGAAAGTCTTGGTTGCCTTGATCGGGGGTCCATGCTCCCGAGGCCTCGAGTATCATTTCCAGTTGTTTAAAAGGCAGCTGTAAACATCACGGACAAGAGCCGTGCCCTGCAAGAGCATGCGCAGGTGGGTCCAGGGAGGAGGCCGTTGCAAGAAGCGCGTTCTCAGAAATCCCAACTCTGCCACAGGGGCTGCCAGTGCAGGCTCAGCACGCCCTTGGAGACCGGATGGGGTGTGTGGCATCAAGGATTCACAAACGCCCTCGGCAGAGAAAAAGCCCACTGTGTACGGAGTCCAAGGGCCCGGAGGCACATTTTCCTTTCTTCCCCACTTGGCTCCTTCGAGACCAGGCCATCGTCTCTCCCTTGCAGTTGGAGAAGCTAGGACGTGAGGAACAGTGACTCATCAAAGCCACGAGGACATGCTTGGATTCCTTCCAGCCCTCCTGAGCCTTCACCCCTCTTTGGCTTCATTCTGATTTCTAAAGAGCAAGATGCACAAAAATGAATGAGGACCCAGGTAGCCCCACCTCCCCTGGTCATGGGGTGGGACAAGCCAGAGGTGGAGGAGAGAGAGGCTCAGACGGAACCAGGACCCCGTGCTGACCCTCCGCACGCAGACCCACGATCGGGTGGTGGATTCTGGAGAGCAGTCCCCTGAACACACGTCTTCCCTGCAGAGGGCACTAAAGACGTCCCGCGGGGAAGGCGAGGGTGGCCCACAGATAAGGATTCGGGAAGCAGCCTCTTACTAGGGTGTAGACTGTCTTTTCTTGGATCCCTGAGCTTGTTGGCTCACTCGCCAAGTTCACGGAGCACCTGATACGCAGCAGGTGCTCCCTCCCCGAGCTTACCCTTCCCGGCAGCTCGCTTCAGAGAGAAGGAACAGAATGGGGCCCTTGATGGCAATGGCATGGGATGTGGGTGAGGAGCAGGAACATCTGAATTACAGACCACAGCACTCCTGGATGGGAGCTCAGCCTGCCCCTGGATCCAAACATCAGCAACAGGAGGAGGTAGGTAGCAGGCCGGAACCACTGCTCTGGTTTTAACCTGCCCTTCATCAGTGTCCTACACAGACCACCTGGCAGCCATGTGGACACCTTATGCCCAGGGGTCCCCATGCCAGTGTACCCAGGAGTCTTGCCTGGGCCATGCCACGTGTTTGCCCATTTGAACCCAGGCTGGCCCATCAGCCCTACCTACTGCATGACCTTGACCTCGGTTTCCCTGTCTGTGAGTAAGGAGGCTGCCCTTGATGACCCCAGGGCTCTTCTTGCTGGCCCAAGGCTCCTGTTTGTGTCAGACGCCCACTTTCCAGCTGGCTGCTGGTGACGCGCCGCAGCGCCTTTCTTGGCTGAGGACAGTGAGATATTTATCTGATGATAGGTTCCTTTTCTCCCCACTGTGTCTGGCAATGTTGACGGAGCACCCAGGAGTGCCAGGGCCATTTTGCTTTTATTTTATTTCTTCCTGAAGTTCAATACTCTCGCAAGCACCTCCACGTGGTAATGCTATTTTCCTGGCAGGAACGCGGTTATTGGAACTGTCACTCACCCCAGAGTCGCTCCACCTCGCCTCTGTAGCAGGTCTGACGGAATGATGCCGCCGTCTATAATTTAAAGGCTGATAGATCCAAATTGCCTGTGCAGACCTTGCCGGTGGCACAAGTTAAGGACAAGTCCTCTGCAAATTGGTCGCCTAGTAGGTTCGTGGCCCTAAGTGACTGAGTTTTCTCTCCTGGCCAATTTCCCTCCACTGCCGTGGTGAGTGGGCCTTGGGGAGTGACTCAGAGCTGTGCACTGATTTAAAAGGAGGGGGTGGGAGGAACCTGACGTATGATTGAGATGAGGCCTGGGGTTGCGACCCAGGACAGGATCACAGGGTCGGGAGCCCGGAGGGTCTCAGTGTGGCTCCTGGTCAACTCACCCCAGCAGCAGGCCTCAGTCCCCATCTAGGGTGGAGGCAAAGGGCAGGCTCAGGTGGACTTCTGCCGGCCTCTTGCCTTGGTGGCCTGCCTTGCCCAAGTTGCTCTCAGCTTACTCACTCCCAGCTCAGGATTCTAGACTGGGGGCGAGGGTCCCCCGAGTGGAGGAGATTTTCTGGCCCCCTGGGTCCTAGGCCTTCTGGCTGTTGGAAGTCTGGTGGAGTACCTGCTGTCTCCTCCAGAGAGCCACCGATGTCATCTGCTCTGTCCGTTGGGAAACCAGGTAAAAATCCCCTAAGGCGGAAGCTTCTGCAGGAAAAGCGCTGCTCTGGAGGAGGGAGGAGGGACAGGGCTTCTGCAGTGGCCAAGGAGGAGGATCCCTGCTTAGAACAGCCGGGGGCTGCATTCCCAGGACAGGAGGGCAGCCACGGGCCTTTTAGAGTATTCACAACGGCTTGTTTCTCTAAGTAGACCAAACTTTCCTCCCCACTAATTTGTCGGTCATCTTAACGTGCTAAATATCATATTCTCGGGTCTGCGTTTATTTAGTTATTGTTTGTTTTCCAAGCCTTCCTCTCTGGTGGCGTGACTGCCCCTTTGCCAGGAACAGCCAGGAGCCAGAGGGGTGTTTGCGTCAGTCAGTGCTGTGGTTGGAAGGAGCAGACAGAAACCGCGTGGTCTTAAGCAGAAATAAGGAACCCTTGAGGCCAGGGTGAGGGTGCATATGGGGTGCAGGCCAGCGAACCGGGGCTGAGGGCTGCCAGCCTTCTTCTGCTGCCACCCCAGGTCACTCCTCGGCCTCACTGTGGCCTGGCTGTGTCCCTTTAGGCATGCTGGTCAGGAGCAAACGGTCAATTGCCTCTTGGCTTTGCTGTTTTCAATCTCTGCGGGGGACAGAGGAGCCTCTTTCCTTGGCTCCAGGGAGAGAAATCCCAGGGCAGGCCTCTCATTGGCTCCCTTCACATCATTTGCCCACCCCTGGAACCAATCCGTGTGGCCCGAGGGTTCAAATTCCATGATGGACAGCTCCCACCTGAATCATGTGACTGCCCCAGCCTGCCCCACCCAGCAGGAGAGAGGCCAGGCTATGGGGTGGAGAGGGGGATGATGAGCAGAAGGGGGCGCTCTCCGCTGCGTGTCCCCCAGCACTTCTCCGCAGAGAGGAAACGGGGGCCACTCCATCCTGGCTTTCTCCAGAACTGTACCCAGAAAAGGGCTTCGTGCGACAGTCAAGGAGCTGCCTGAGGATCATGCTCTCCTCTCCTCCGCGTTGCTGGAGAGGCTCCCTGCAGTCCTAATTGGCTTTTTCCCACGTTCACAGAAACACCAGGATTTTATTTCAGCTCCCTCCTGTCTGAGGGAGGATGATTAGCTGGTAGAGCCACATCCTCATGCTTTGGCTGGAAACCCAGGCGCTGGGAGGGCTCGGCCTCATCAAGCTGGGGTTCCCACTCGCTCGCTCACACCTGCCCTGCGGCTTGGAAGATGAAGGGGAGAAGCCCAGGACCAGAGGGAGGGAATCGGAGGGCGGAAGCCCAGAGCTGGGAACGCGGGTGGGATCAGCTGGCGTGCAGGGCACCTGCGACTCCAGAGCCGGTCGGGGCTGGGGGAGGGGCTCAGGCTGTGGGAGCATTTTGCCCCGCCCTGGGCAGGGGTGGAGGGCTGGGAGTCAGGGGCCCTTCCCAGGGTGAGTCCTGCTGCATCATGGGCCACTGTCTGGGAAGGGCAGAGGCCGGAAGTGAAGGGGATGGTGGGGTGGGGGGACTCACATGTCACACTTGTGTCCTTGGCCTTTCCAAGGATAGGAGAGCCTGGCTGGTGTGACAGGGCTAGGTGTCTTTCCTCCCTCCAATGCTTGGCCTAGGTGGGGGACAGGTGCCTGGGGAGGTGCGTGGAGCTGCCTTTGGATGTGAGCGCGGGTGGACTTGGGGGCTGGGGTGGGAGGGCTGAGCAGGATGAAGCCTGTTCTCCAACCCGAGCCCGTTTCCCATCTCACTCCACAATTGATTAATCAAATTTTTAGGTTTTAATAAGTCAGTGGGTCCAGATGTTTCCATTGTATGTTACAAATGTTAATTATCTTCTAATTACTGATTAGCCAGGGCAGCACTGGCAAGGAATGCCCCAGAAGCCCAGCCAAATGAGTGCAGAGCCTCAGAAACGAGTCCATCAACCAAGGGGATCTTCTGGCAGCAGCTTCTGGGGCTTTCTCCTCGCCACAGAGTTTTTTCTTCAAGAGTTACTGTTCCGAAGGGGAGAAACCCCCGTGGGCTCTGCACTGGGGACCCGTACCGCTGAGTGTTTGGAGCTGGAGGCGGCCTGACACTGACCATATTGATCTGCTCCTGTACTCAGCCAGGCTGGGCCCCGGGCTCAGGAGTGTCCATGAGGCACAGGGGACTGGTTCTGACCCGGAGGGCAGATGGTCTCTAGCCTGGGCCGACTCCTCGTGTTTCCTCCAAGGGCTTTCTCCGCATGACCGTCCATTCTCCCTGATTCAAGGCCAGCAGGAAGGACCTCCCGAGCTGTGTCTCAGATGAGCGCTCGTCCTGCCACCTGCTTGGGGCAGGTGGGGGTGTGGGGGCTGTGCAGTCTAAGGCCTGGGTTGGAACCTTGACGGAGGTCATATCCCTGCTGCCCAAGTTCCATCTAATTACCCGAGTTACCTGTCCACCTCTCACCTCGCCAGCCCAGCACCTGCCATGGAGATGGAGGGGCCTTCGCAGCGGAGGGCATGCCTGGGACAGCTGTCACCTTGTTGCTGCTGGCTCTTGCTCCGTTGGCCTTGCTGGCAAAGGAATTCCGTGGGAGGTCACTCTTCATGGAAGAACCTGCCCGTCATCTCCCCGGGAGACGTGCTCCAGGGTCCCCTGGCCACAGAGTCTTACCTCTGGCTTCCTCCTTTGCCACCTCTTTGTTATTCACTAGGATTAAAAATAGACAGTGTGAAAAGTGAAACAGATGGATGTAGTCATTGATCGGGGCAGTTTGTGGCAGTTTTATAGAAAATGATGACCTATTTTTTCCTGGTGTTGACTTGCATTGATTTCTGTGATTTCATGCAGCATGGTGCGTCTGTTCCTCCAGGTGCAGTGCGGGATTGATACATGGGCATGCAATGTGGTTGGCAAATCCCTGCAGCCTGTGGTTGCCCCTCTGTGTGCTCATTCATTCATGCATCCATCTATCAGTTCATCTACCTTCTCACGACCCAGTCATGCATTCGTACACCCATCCACCCATCAGTCTGTCTGTCTGTCCATCCAGATGCCATCCATCCATCCATCCATCCACCCACCCACCCAGGTACCCATCCACCCACCCACC
>NW_026000102.1:5372588-5398378 GCF_001458135.2 Marmota marmota marmota
ACCCACCCACCCACTCACTCATCCATCTACCCTCCATCCACCCACCCACCCAGGTACCCATCCACCCACCCACCCACCCACACATTCATCCATCTACCCTCCACCCATCCACCCACCCACCCACCCAGGTACCCATCCATCCACCCAGGTACCCATCCATCCACCCGTCCATCTGCTACCTGCCTTTCTTCCTAGGAGAGTCCCTGCCTGTGGACTGAGGTTCAGAGAATGTGAGCTCCTGGAGGGCAGGGCCAGGTGGTGACCTGCCACCTTAGCTTGCGAGGGTTGTTGTAACAAAATGCCACCAGCCGAGTGGCTTGAAGAACAGACCCACGTCGTCTCAGAGTTCCGGAGGCCACAGTCTGAGGTCAAGGTGCTCCGGGCTGTGCTCCCTCTCAAGGTGCTGGGGCAGGGCCTGCTCCCACTTCTCTCCAGCGCTGGTGGCTCCTTGGTGTGTGGCTACGTCACTCCAGTCTTTACCTGGCCTCTTCCCTGTGTGTGTGTCTGCCTCTGAATCCCTGTCCCAGGGCCACTGGTCACTTTGGAATAGGAATTCAATTACATCTGAAAAAACTGTTTCTAAATAATACATTCCTAGGTCCTAGGGGCTAGGATTTGAAATCTGAGTTTTGAAGGATATAATTCAACCCATAATGAAGGGTCCCCCCAAAACCAAGCTGAGCCATCCCAGGCAGGGCCAAAGAGCAACCCGCCCCCCAGAGGCTGAAGGCCAATCACAGCCCAGGCTTTGCTCCTAGCACGGGATCCTAATCATGCCAGGGCCTCTTCCTGCTGCCTCTGAGCTCCGTGAGGGGGAGGAGGTTTTAGCAAACTCAGCGAATCACCTTGGCTTGGTGTAAGAGCCACAGGTTTCCCCGAAGCACAGTGGGAGTAGCTGACCTGGCCTGAGTGCCCTCTGGGTACCAGGCTGGCGGTGACCTGACTGGGTGAAGTGTGTGGGGGTGATTGTGTACGTCCACCAGCCAAAGCCAGACGCAGCAGCAGGTCTGAACAGGAGAGGGCTTCCAGTCTCTTCCTGGGTAACAGCAGCATGAGGGAGGCTGGCTGTAGGGAGCTGAAGGGTCAACGTCCTGCCAGTAGGCCCTCCCTCATCCTCGGGGCCCAGGATGGGTTCTGGGACTCCAGTCCTTCTTTTCTGTCCCAATCAGGAGCTCCCATCTTGGGGAGACTTCCTGACAGTACCAGGCAAAGGTTTGCTCCCTTCTCATTGGCTGTCCCAGAATCATGTGACCACACCTAGTGCAAAGGAGGCTGGGATCTGTAGTCATTTAGCTGGGCTCTTGTTATTCTGCTAGAAAGTGGGTTCTGTTCCTAAGGAAGCTATGGATGCCAGGCGGACCACCAAGAGCCTTTGCTTCACCCAAGGCCCAGGCTGCCCACCCCTGTTCTTCCCAGGTTGGAAGGAAGAGGGTGGGAGAGGGAAGGTCACTTAGCACTGGGACTTCTGGGGCTTCCTGGAGATTATGGCAGTCAGCCCCTCCCATGACAGCCTGTGACAGAGGCCAGGCTTCTCCTTGGTCTCTTGTGGGTCTGTAGTGGGTCCTAAGACCTGGCCGTCCACTCCGCACAGACATTAGGGGAGAACCTCAGTCGAGGGACCCCAGGGGTGCCCCTCACACAGTTCTCTGTCCCAGGAGACCACAGCTTGGCCGTGGTGGTGGGTGTTACCTCCCTTCAGGCCTCTTGTCTGGGGGCTGCATGGAGCCTGCGGCACTGGCCAGGACTTGGGGAGCCAGTTGCTGCCGCCAGGTCGTGTGCACTCTGAACCCTCCAGGGGCCTCCTGAAGCGCTTCTCCCTCCCCCACTCACCCCTGGGGGACCCGCACAGCTGGGCTCACAGCCTTTTTCTGCAGAAACCAACAATTCCAGCCACCTCTGGACTCCTCGAGTCCCATTCTGGGTGCCCTGGACATGGCTGTGGCTAAGACCTGACAAACCAGTTTGGAGTCATGCACAGGGGCCCCTGTACTTTGCCATGGGCTCTGTGTGTGTGGGTGTTGGGGTGGGGTCATGTGGACAGCTTTCAACTGTGGCCTTCAGCAGAAACTGAGCTGGGACCCTGGGACCTTCCAGGGTGGGCCTGAGAAACTCTTTAGTGATACAGATGCTGGGGTTCTCAGGCCCGGCAGGGTACTGCTGATGCCGGAGGTCCTTCAAGGACTGGGTTGTCACTGGGGATGGAACGTGCAGCTCACTCCGCGGCCACCCCGCCCGCCTGCCTGGAGCTGCACCTCCCCTTCAGACCCTCTGCTTAAATGGGTGTCTTCTTTCTCCACAGCCCATTGATCTATTTAAGTGCCTATAATACAGCAGTGTTATCTGAGGGAGACACGCACACTGTCTTGACTAGATTCCCAAGAAATTCTATGAAAGGATGATTTTCTCTGGCTCCTTGATGGGCAGAATGGAATCATTTTGGAATGGATATTCTCAAGGACAGAGAGAGCCCCCGACGGTCTCCTGCTGTTCTCAGATGTTTATGGTTCCTCTTCTCGCTGATAACCAAGGGCTGTGGCCTCCGTGTCTTCCAAGGCACGACATAAAATAGATGAACAGCGGTTTCGTAGAACCATTTAACCCTCCTTAGCTCTGGCAATCCCAGTGACATTTGTGCAGCCTTGCAGCACTAAGCCTGCAGTGAGAGGAACACCAGGGCCATCATCCCCCAATTCTCACCCCAGCCCCACCTCCTGATCCTGTCACCTGCTCTCTAGCAGGTCCCCAGTGGTCTTAACCCTCCTGTGCCTGGGCTGCACCGGCCATCCCATAACCGTGCGTCTTTTCCAAAACCGATTCTGTTTTTATCTTCCCCATCCATCTTGGGCACCCCCTCAGGCCCCGTCTGTTCTGTTTTGTTAACAAGTCAACATGACGCACCTGTCGTGGGACAGGATGGGGGGGTGTCCAAAGTCTCCTGACACAGGGGTTCAGGAGATGACCCCCAAAGCAGGCCCACCTCCCTAAGGGCAGATGCCCCATCCAGACTCCTTTAGGAGTGACACTTCAAATCCACAGCTCCCGATGGAGCTAAACATATTACCAGGGAGGGGGATTCCGACCAGGCTTCCTCCTTGGGAGCCTTGCAGACGTCATGTTAATGAAACAAGTTGGACTCAGAGGGGTGATGCAGCGAGTTCCACCAGCATGCAGGGCACAGAACGGTCAAGTCCACAGTCAGAGTGGTTGGTGGTTGCCAGGCTGGGGCGAGAGAGAAGTGGGAGTTCTGTTTCTGTTATGCAAGATGAGGAAAAGTCTGGAGACGGGTGGTGGCGATGGTTACTTAGCAACGTGAATGTGATTAATGGCACTGAACTGTACACTGAGAAATGGTTAGGATGGTCAGTGTCACGTTGTATACTCTAAGCAATTAATAGCAAATTACAAATATTGAAAAAAAAAAAGAAAATTCATTCCTGTCTCCTGGGAATCCTGAGTCTCCATCTCCTCCATCAGAGAGAAAGCCACGGCACCATGTAAATTGAGACAGGCAGAACTGTACAAAGGACAACAGACAGAAGAACAGTCTGTGACCTGTAACCCACCACACACACACACACACACACACACACCAGATACTACTGAAAATTGTTTGCTTCGTACTGTTGGTTTCCAGAGTTCTGTATTAGATTCATGGCTTGTAGATATTTTCTCTCCTCTGTAGCTTGTCCTTGAATCCTCTTGAAGGATCTTTCCCAGAGCACACATTTTTAATTTAGATGAATCTCAATTTATCATGTTTTCTCTTTCAGGGGTTGTGTTTTTGGTATCAGACTTGAGAATGCTCTACCTATTCCTAAGTGCTAGTTCTCTTGTTCCCCACCTCCCTAAAATTTTAAAATTTGTTTTGGGTGCATTTTGAATTAATTTTTTAAAAATAAAGAACAAAGTCATTCTTTTTTTTTCCTTTCTTGTTTTATTTTTTGGCTGTCTAATTGTCCACTATCCTTCCTCCATTTAATTGACTTTGTGCCTTTGCCAAAATATCAGCAGGACAGCTGGGCATGTGGCTCAGTAACAGAGCACTTGCCTAGTTCGCATAAGGCCCCTGGTTCAAGCCCAGCATATGTGCACATGTGCGCACACAACACACAATCAGCTGGACACATTGGTGGGTCTATTATTTCTCTATTCTGTTCCTTTAATGTTTTCTTTTTTGAAAATTGTTTCAGTAACTCTAGGTCATTTGCCTTTCAAATCAATTTTTATTATGTTCTTATTTCTATCTACAAAATAACCTTACTGGGGTTTGATAGAAATTGTGTTAAACCTGTGTATCCATTTAGGGAGAAATAGCATCTTTGCTAGGTCGAGCCTTCCATCCATGAACATGGTATATCTCTCCGTTTGCTTGTAGCTTCTCTGATTTCTTTCTTCAGTGTTGTGAAGTGTGAGCTTGTAAGTCCTGCATAGATGTTTTTAGATTTACAACCAAGTATTTAACTTTTTGGTGATTATCATGCTCTTTTAAAAACCAGTCTTGAGGTATAATTGACAAAAATTATGTGTATTTAAGATGTGCAAATAATACTTTGTACAAAGTGTTAACTATAGTCAATAATAGTGTATTGCATATTTGAAATTTTCTGAGAGAGTATATCTCAGGTGTTCTCATTACATAAAAAGAATAATTACAGAAGGTGGTGGATATGTGAATTCACTTGATTGCCATAATTGTATTATATTTTTAATTTCATAATCCACTTGTTCATTGGTAGGGTATAAGAATGCAATTGAATTTTGCATCTTGTATCCTCTCTCCTTTCTGAACTCACTTATTAGTTCTACATGTATTTTTGTTGGTTCTTTACAATTTTATGATAGAAAAGCAAATAGGGATGAGTTTATTTCTTCCTTTTTGATCTGTATACTTTTTTTAAAGCTTTCCTTGCCTTATGATACCAGCTAGAACTTCTAGCACCACTTGAATAGGAGCAATGAAAGTGGATTCCCTTGCCTTCTTACCAATCTTCAGGAGAAAGCATTTGTTCTTAAACCATTAAGAAAAATGTTGGCTTTAGATTTTTGGTATATGTTATTTATCAAATTGAGGAAATACCGCTTATCCTGACTTTCTATAAGAGTTTTATCATGAATGAATATAGATTTTGACATGATTTATTTTCTTTGGCTTGTTAATTTGATAGATTACATAAATCATTTTCAAACCATTGAACTAGCTTTGTATCCTTATAATAAATCCCAGTTGGTCATGGTGTCTAATTCTTTTAAAATGCTTTAAAATTCTACTTGATAAGATTTTGTCAAGGAATTTTCTTTCTTTACTCATGAGGGATTTTGGTCAATGGTATCTATTTTTTTTTTTTTGGTGCTGTACTTGTCTGATTTTCATATCAGAATAAGGCTAACTCTATAAAATGAACTGGGAAGTGCTCTCTTCCCGCCTACTTTCTGGAAGAGATGTGTGGAGATGGTGTTAATTCTTCTTTAAGCATCTGATAGAATTCTCCAGTGAAATCCTCTGGGCCCGAAGAAGTCTGTCTTGAGAAATTTAAAAAGGCAAATTTAATATATCCTCAGTAGTTACGGAGATGTTCAAGCCCTCTGTTTCATGTTGGGTGGTTATGGTGGTTTGTCTTTATCAAGGATGGGGAATATTTAGTAAAAGCTGTCCAATTTACATGTGGAGCTGTCCATATATTTCCTTTTATCCTTCTGGTGTCTGTGGGTTTTATAGTGAGGTGATCCTCTGATTCATTCCTCATAAGGGTAAGTTGTGTCTTTGTTTTTTTGAGGGTCACTCTTGCTAGAGATTTGTCAATTTTATTGAAAATTTCAAAGACCACCTGTTTGTTTCATTGGTATTCTTCATTGTTTTCCTGCTTTCAATTTCATTGATTTCTGCTCTTGTTTTTATTATTTCCTTACTTCTCATTTTGGGTTTGTTTTGCTCTTGTTTTTCTAGGTTCTTGAGTGGGAAACTTAGATTATTGATTTGAGGCTAGTTCTTTTCTACTTAATCCTACAAACCGTTTCCTTCTTGTCTGGTTAATACTATAAGTCTCACTCTTAGCTCTGCCTTTGCACAGTTGATATGTCTGAGCCCACTCCATGATTCCACTAGAGGCCTCCTCTTTGACCAGTGGATTACTTAGCTGTATTCTGTTTAACTTCCAGGTGTTTAAGATTCTAATGTTGTATTTCTGTTATAGATTTCTAGTTTAGAGAAGACGCTGTGTAATTTCAATTCTTTTAACTTTTTAAAAGTTTGTTTAATGGCCCAAGGTCTTCCTATTTTCTGCTCTGGCATTTGACTGGAGGCTCCGGTCAGGTGGGATGCTCTGTAAAGTTTGGTTAGATCTTGTTGGAGGATAGTGTCATGGAACTATTTTGTGTTCTTGATGACTCTTTGTGTAGTTGTTGAGATGAAGATAGTGCAGTCTCCAACCACAGTTGAGGATTTGTCTCTTCTCAGTTCTCCCAGGATTTTCCTTGCCTACGTGGGAGCTCTGTTGTTTGGTGCATATATATTCAGGATTGCTATGTCTTTTGGGAAGATTGAATCTTTTCTAATCTCTCTCTCTGTCTCTGGTGATTTCCTTTGCTCTGATAACCATTTTATCTGATATTAAAATGGCATTCCTGTTTCCGTTTTATTAATGTTTATATGATGTCTATTTTTCTACCCTTTTTTTCTGTCAATATCATTATGTTTAAAGTGAGATTTCTGTAGATAGCATACAGTTGAGTCATGTTTTAAAATACACTCTGCCAAGTTCTGTCTTTTAATTGGTGCCTTTAATGTCATTTTTATATTTTGTCAGATGTCGTATTGTGTATTGTAATTAAGTTGATCTCTCTCCTTTTTGTTTCTCTGTTTTCCTTTTCCTACCTCCCTCTGGGTCACTAGTACATTTTCCAGGATTCAGTTAATTTATTTGGAGTCCTCCCTTGGTAAGGCTTCTCTGGAGATTGCCTGAGGGACTGCATCACACACAGGCCACTTACAGTGTCTGCTTGATCGCGGTCACCTTGGCAATAAGTGTGGACACCTTGTCCCTGCTGATGTCTCCTTGCCCTCCTGTGTTTATTGTACAAGTACCTTATGTATCTCCTCTAGGTAAATGTAGAATATCATCGCATAGTTTTATAGTTTTTGCTTCAAGCATCACATATGATTAGGAAACTCAAAAGGAGAAGAGAAGAAC
Source organism: Marmota marmota marmota (assembly GCF_001458135.2). Taxonomy (NCBI): domain Eukaryota; kingdom Metazoa; phylum Chordata; class Mammalia; order Rodentia; family Sciuridae; genus Marmota; species Marmota marmota. Next base: position 5,379,776 of record NW_026000102.1, read on the forward strand.
CCTGTCCTTACCCTTCCTCTCACCTAGTCCCTGCCCTCTCCCCATCCCTGTTGCTCCAATGTTATGTCTTCTTTTTAATATTTGTTTTTTAGTTCTAGGTGGACACAATGTCTTTGTTTTATTTTTATGTGGTGCTGAGGGTGGAACCCAGGGCCTCACACGTGCTAGGGGAGCGCTCTCCGCTGAGCCGCAGCCCCAGCCCTCCAGTGTTATGTCTCTTATCTTTCCTTTCTGTTTGGAGGATGTCAGCCACTCTTTAGGGTTGGCTGGTGACAAATCACCTTTGTTTTCCTTATCTGAGAGGATCTTGAGACCCCTCTCCCTTATTCTCAGTGATATTTTTACTGGTTATACGATTTTGGGGTTGACAGTTCTTTTCTTTCAGCACATGAAAAAAAAAAAAAACATGAACTACTTCCTTCTGGATCCATGACTTTTTAAATGAAAACTTGCTCTTATTCTAATCAGTTTTTACTTGATAGGCAAGGTGTTATTTTTCTCTAGAACACTTTCAAAAACGTTCTTATTTGTCTTTTTAAATCATCATGTGCGTGCGTTGGTGTGGGTTTCTTTGGGCTCCTCTTGTTCTGGATTCGTGATAGTTACTTTTATATTGTCAACCTGGCTGGGCCACGGTGCCCAGGTTTGTGGTCAATGCTGTTCTGAATGTTTCTGTGACGACCGGTGGACTTTGAGTGAAGCTGAAGGTCCTCCATAATGTGGGTGGGCCTCACCCAGGTATTTGGAGGTCTGAAGAGAACCAGAGATACCTCTCCAAGTGAGAAGGGGTGCTGCAGCAGGTGGCCTTTGGACATGCCTGGGTCCCAGCCTGACAGCCCGCCCACGCTGCGGGTTTGGGACTTACCAACATTTACAGTCATGCAAGCCCCTTTCTTAGACTCCATCCACCCGTCTTTCCTATTGATTCTGTTTCTATGGGGAACTCTTACCGATAGAGGACTCATTGACCTTCTTAATTAGGTTTTTATCACTGTGTGATAATTATACTAAGAGTGGGTCAGTGTGACATAGTCACCTGTGCTCATGACAGAATCTGCTCCTTTTCCCTCTTCAGTGCCTCCCTTTTCCCTTACGGCCTCCCCCCCATCCCCTTCCCCTATTCTACTGGTACAGAGTGTACTTTTCTGTGATGTTAAATTTGTGCATTTAATCATTCATAACAGCGAGCCGCCGTGGGGTGTATTCACGCATGTTCGTAGCGTACTTTGGTCAATTTAATTTTTAGCACTTCCCCTTTCCCTCCCTGTATCCCTCCTCCTTGATCCCCTACCTCTATTTACTGTTCTCTCTTCTATTTTTTTTGTGAGACTCCCTGTTTTCATTTCTTTTTTCTTTCTAGCTTTTGCATATGAGAGAGAACATTCAGCCCTCGAGTTTCGTGAATCTGCAAGCTCCCGTCTCTTTTCAAAGCTGGGATTCTTTTGAGGCATTATTTCTTCAGGTACTTTTCCAGCCCCACCCTCCTCCTTCCCTTGCTCTGAGACTCCAGTTACACAGATGTTACATCTTTTGTTCCCGTCCCGCAGGTCCTTCGCGCTGCCTGCACGTTGTTTTCAGTGACTTCCTCTCTGCTATTCAGATTGGGTGATTCCTGTGTTCCTCGCTCCTATTCAAGCGTCTTTCCTCTGATTCCCGGGCTGTTGTACAAAGCCTGTTGACGGAGCATTTTATTTTGGTGAGTATTTATTAGTTCTAAAGTTCCCATTTAGTTCTTATTTATATTTTCTGTCTTTGATGATGTTTTCAATATATATATTTTTTTCATTTCAAATGACTTTGAAAGTCTTGGTCCAATCCATTGAACATCTTTGTTATTTTGATATTGGCATCTGTCAATCTTTTTTTGTATTCAGTCTGAGGTTTTCTTGGGTTTGGGTGTGGACAAGTGATTTCTCAGTTGTTGGAACCTGGACATTCCTGGGTGTGAGACTGAATCTTAGCTAACCTTCCGTCTCCATTGGCCTTTCCTGACCCAGCTGTGGTGGGGGAGGGAGGGGGTGTCACTGCACTACTGCAAAGTGGAGGGGACACCTGGGTTCCCACACAGCCTCTGTTGATGGGGTGGGTGCTCCCACTCCTGCTGGGAGGTCTGGGAGTGGTGGCCCCCTCTCCCCGTGGTCTCCACTGACACTAACTGGGTAGGAGGGGCACTCGTTACTAGCTGGCAGAGGTGAAGGTCCTGGTCCTTTTCCTAGTCTTTCTGGACACCATCTTGATGGGCTTTGGGGTTTCTGGTTACAGCCCGGACAGGGTGGAGTCCAGGGTCATACTCTGCCTCTGCTGGTGGGGTGCGGTGGAGCCTGTGTTTGCAGTAGTGTTTGGCCAGAGTGGGAGGTTGTTGCTGAAGGCCTTCCCCCGTGCTAGGCTGCCCCTTCCCTGGTCCCGTGGCTAGAGAGACCTCTCTTTGTTTCTAGCAATGTTTGAAGAGATGGATTCTCCAGCTCTAAGTTTGATGTTTCTGATGCAAAAGGACTTACCACTCTGTTGTCCACACCCTTGAGGTCCCGGGCTGGCTGACCTTCTTCTCTCACCTGTGAGAGTCTGCTTGTGTTTGTTTGACATCACGTCTAGGACTTTGAGTAGCACTTTGCAGGGGTATTAGTTATTTCTCTTTTACTATGACAAAGTAACTGAGATAATCAACTTAAAAGGAAGAAAGGTTTATGGGCTCATGGTTTCAGTCCATGGTCATAGGCACTGGGGCCTATGGTGAGTCAGCATGTCATGGTGGGAGCAGGTGGTGAAGGAAGATGCTGGTCTCATGGCGGAGGGATGGGTCCCAACATCCCCTTCAAGGGCACACCCCCAGTGACCTGACTTCCTCCCACCAGGCTCCACTCCTAAAGGTCCCATCAGTCCCAACAGCACCACAGACTGGGGACAAGCCTCCAACGCCCAGCCTTTGGGGACCTCATCCAAGCCGTGGTAGCAGGAGGAATCAGAGATGGTGACTGCTGCGCTTGCAGGTACAGAGCCCAGGGGCCCCAACAGGGGAGGAAGCGGCCTAGGGGGCCACGGCCCTCGCAGAGGCGGAGGCAGAGCAGGGCTGCAGCCCGGGGTCCACGCCTCCAGGGGGCGCTGCCTGAATGGGTCCCGGCTCCTGTCAGCAGACCTGGGAGGACCAGGGTGGCCCCAGCCTGGCATCCCCCGCACCACCTGGAAGGTGAGCCAGAGCTGCCGGACCTTTCCCGGCCTGGGCGGGAGGTGGGCTGTGAACAGAAACCAGGAGGCAGACCCGAGCTGCCCCCAGCCAGGCCCCTCCTCTCAGGGGCGGCCTAGGGCAGAGCAGGGTCCGCCTCGATCACGTCTGAAGGGTGCTGCTGGGGAAACGTGGCTTCTGACGGAGCGCGGAGGCTCGACCTTTGCCCCTGGGAGCTCGCGTGGGGGTGGGTGGGCGCTGACATAGAGCTTCAGCATGACCCAGGAGAGCAGAAATGAGTCCTGAGCTCATTCTGGGGTGGCCCATGGGTGCCTGGGGACCTGGGGACTCCTGGCAGTGCTGGAACCCCAGGTGCAGGTGGGGGGCTGCTGAAGCCCTGAGGCCAGGCTGGGAGCTAACCACTGGGCTCCCTGGCCAGTGGGGCTGGGAAGCCACGAGTTGAAGCCCTATCCCTGTGTGTGGTCCGGAGGTGAGGTCTTTGGGAGATGATCAGGGTGTAGATGAGGTCAGGAGGGAGGCCCCGGGCGGCCCAGGTGTCTGTGCAGGGGAGGAGGCCAGAGCTGGCTCCTCTGCCACGGGAGGTGCAGTGGGAAGGCAGCTTGCTGCAGACCAGGGCTGGCCTCCCCAGTGGCTGAGCTGCTGGCACCTGGCTCGGGAGGCCCCGCAGCCTCACCTACAGGGGTTTCCTTACAGCAGCCAGGACTGAGACGGTGCGGGGGCTGTTCATCCTCACAACACACTTCGTGAGCACCTACTGTGTTCCAGGCCCTGTTGCTGATACTGGGGATACTGGCAGAGTAGGGGGAGGCAGACCCTGCCCATGCCCGGGGTGGCTGGGGGTCGCCGCCAGTTGGCACAGGACAGAGGCCGCTGAGTCCAGCTCGTCCACAGGAAGGATCTGACAGAGCTTGGTGTTGGGATGAACGTGACCTGGGGGTCGGGTAGAGAGGGTAGTCGGGGAACAGGGAGGGTTTCCCCAGAGAGGACTTTGTGGATGGAGGGGAAGGAGGAGCCTGCTTGCAGGAGGCCAGAGTGTAAGGTTCAGGCAGAGGCTGAGGTGGATGGAGCGTGGGGTACTCGAGGAAGGGCAGGGAGGCCAGTGTGGTGGAGCCGGTGAGTGAGGGGAGGTCACAGTTTGCACCGTGTGGAGGGGGAGTCATGGAGGGTCTTGAGTGGGTGAGAGGGGTTGGCTTCTGTTTCACAAAGGCCTCTCTGGTGGCCACGCTGCAGGGGGCAGGGCCAGGCGAAGGGCCAGGCTGCTAGTGTGCTGGCCTCGGACCCCTGGCAGGAGGCAGTGGCCGGCCCCAGAGGGAGAGGGGTGGGCAGCTGGACCAGAGAGTTGCCATGGCAACAATAGGCAGGTGAGGGATACCCTCTGGAGGTGGAGGGATCGTTTGGCAAGCTTTCGGAGACCTCCAGGACTTTTGCATATTAAAAAAGTAATGAAGCCCCTAAGTAAGATCAGAAAACAACTCGCGTTTCCAAGCGGGACGAGCTCCTGTCTCCTGGTGTGTGCAGCCGAATCTCCATCATTTTCCTTCCCACTCACTCTCATTTCCTTACCCCGCAAGGGCCTGGCTGTTTAATTGAGATTCTGTCTGTTGTGCTGCACTGGGTGGGTGCCCGGCTGGAGGCAGCTCTGCCTGCCCGGGTAGTCGCTTCTTCATTGGCGATGGCTTCAGGGGAGAGAGGCACCCTGGACAGAGTGGGCCTCCGGGGGCGTTCTCTGCGCTGCTTGGGCTGTGGGTTGCAGAGGTGGAAGCTGCACTGTGGGTGGAGGCTTAGCTTCCATCTCAGCCGTGCCACGCTGGCTGGGGAGCACCTAGGGCTCAGCTCTTCTTGCCGGGAGAGGCCTCCTGCGCCCCAGGTTGGACGGGAGGAGGGACGCCCTGTGGCAGGACAAGCTGGCCAGGGCTGCGGAAGCCAGGCTGACCGTGCCCAACATCGCCAACAGGACTCTGAGCACCAGAGCTGGCCCTTCTGCTCATCAGCCCTGGACTCTGGCCCTTGCTTCTAATCTGTTTGAATCTTGTTTTCTGTTTTGTTTTTTTCATACAGTGTGTGGATAATGAGAGCCTCTGTGTTGCTGTGGGATCAGGGAGGCAATCTGTGCAAAGCGTCTCACCCCGGGAGCAGTCCAAGGCACCTCCCTTTCCTGGGAAAGCGAGTTTTGTTTCAACAACATAATTACAAAATCTGGAAAATAAAGGCTCCTCTATTCAAGGGAAACACTATTAAAATTATTTTCTTCAACTGAAGGATGGACGTTTCTAAGCACATCAGAGGGCTGCAGCCTGCAGAGCAGAGTGTGCGGACGCAGCAGCCTGGTCTGGCCAGCCGGGCTCTGAGGCCCTGGGCTCGGCCGTGCTGTGTGGTGTAGTCGGACTTCCCCGCGGCACGTGTTGGTGGCCTGTCTCCGTCGGCCGTGCTGCTACAACAAAATGCCTTACACTGGTAACTTACAAACATCTGAGGTTATTTCTCACGTGCTGGAAGCTGGAAGTCCAAGATCAAGTCTCCAGCGGGTTTGGGGGCGGGGGAGGGCCCAGTCTCTGTTACCAAGACGGTGCCTCTTGCTGTACCTTCTGGAGCAGACAAATGCTGTGCCCTGAGGTGGCCGACGTCGAAGGTAGAAGGGGTCTGGTCGGGTGCCTGATAGCATGTGCGCCGCTGGGGACCTGCCTGTCAAGTTTCCCTCAAGTCAGACTGGGGCTGTGGGTTCTTGGGAGGAAGACCAAGGCTGTGCGTGCCCTTTGGTCGTATCAGACAAGGGTGCTTGCTATCTGCATGTCTTGCCATGGTTGATGTGGACCTTGGTGACCTCACTGAATTTGTCTGGTGTCTTTGAAACAAATGATCTCCTCTTCCCTCCTTCCACACTGCACACTTTGAGAGGAAGTGTACAGTGCACCGAGCTGGGAATCACACCCACACCCACGGCCACGCCCACGGCTACGCCCAGGTCCTGCCTACCGCTGTCCGCCTGCCTGCCATCTACCTGCTGAGCTCTCTGCATTTCCCCTCCGTCTCTGTGCTTATGAAGCTCGACTTCAGGTCACACGGATGCCCCCAACCCTACCCCAGTCCCACGCGGTTCCTTCTGGCCTTCCTCCTCCCCTGCGGGTCTGTTCCCTGGTTCCGGCCCAGGCACTAATTCAGTCAGTCCCTCTGAACAGGTGCAGCGGCTGCAGAATCGTTACCTGGACCCTCCAGGAAGCCACCTTACCGAGGGGCCACGAGCCCGCTGCCGTTCCTTGGGAGGTGTCTACATCCTCCGCTCAGGCACACGCTCCCCAGGGTCGGCTCTGACCCCCTCGCCAGCTTCCATGAGGCTGTGGCCTGCGTTTGTACCCTAGTTAAATTCTTTTGTCGCAGACTCCTTCCATCTTGGGGTCCCCTGACCTTCTGATTGATTTTTTTAAATGTCACAATAAGATGCACAGTTGACGTTGTGGAATTCCATGGGTGTTGAAGCGCCTGTCACGTCACTCACACACCATGTGGGATTAGCTCCCGACAACCTGCTTCGCCAGTTCAACCCCTCCCCTCCCTGAGTCCCTGGCAGCCGCTGACCGGGCACTGCCTCTGCCGGCTTGCCTTTTCCAGAAAGTCTTGTCACTGGAGGGGTGAAATGTGTGCCTGTTGTGTAGTTGTGCAGTTGTATGGCAAGTAGCCATCAAGGGTAGGCGTCCTTCACGGCTTGGTGCACACCGCACTCGTCCATGTCTGCATGGTGGGGCTGCTGGCTCTTTCTCCTTGCAGAATAGTATCCCTATAGATGGAAGGGCATTTTGGTTGCTTTTGGTGTTTAGATACCCTGAACCAAGCTGCTGTGAGCCCTCTTGTGCAGGTGTTTGCTGGGACACAAGTTTTCTACACATTTGGGTCAATGCTAAGGAGCGTGACTGTAGATCGCACGGTCAGCCTGCGTCAGTTCGCCTGGAGCTGCTGATCTGCCCGTCACAGGGGAGCACCCTGTGCGGCCCCTGGCTGTCTGTGAGGGGCACCATCATTCTGCAATCGCCCAGTACTTGTTGTTCTCTCTCTCTCTCTCTCTCTGTGCTTTCAGCTACTCCAATGGATGTGCAGTAGTATCTCACAGAGGGTGAATATGCATTTTCCATGCTGAGAGGGAACCCAGGGCTTAGCAGGCTGGGCAGGTGCTCTAGCACTGAGCCTCCGTCCCAGCCCGGAGCGTGGTTTTGAATCTATTTTTATGGAGGGAGGGCATTCGTGTCTCTGGGGCGCCCAGGAATCCCTCGCTGTCCAGGGACCTTCGTGGGTGATAGGAAGCTCTGAAATCTCATTAGTGGTCACTGTTCCTTTCGTGGTGGACGAGGTCCCCTGGCCTTTCCCTTTTCCATTTGCTGTTGGTGTGTACACAGCTGTCCACATGAAAAATACTCCAGGAAGCCCTGGAAGCACAATTAATCAATAGGTAATTTATTGTTTATGCAGCAATTACCCAATCTGGTAACGTCACTTTAGTCCTGGGAATATAGATCTTTCCCTCCCAATAAATCTGGTGGCCTTCACTGCTGTGGGCATTTGTTTTCAGGAATGGGTGACAAATAACCACCACTAAATTACATGAGGGCTTTCTTCCTTTATTTTAAAAATATGGAGCATGGTTTCTAAGCAGCCGGTGAAGGCAGCGGAACGTGGAGCCGCTCTGGCGGGAGCAGGTTGGGTGGGAGCACAGTGCACACCGGGTGAAGCATCTGGACGAAGCCTTTCTTCCTTTCTGTGTGTGTCTGGACTTCAAAGTGCCCATGGATTCGATTTTTGAGATATGAAGCTTTCAACTTTTCTTGCACATTTCTTAGCAGAGCTGAAAAGCTGAATTCTATTAACACAATGCTATTCCCCTGGGTGTATGTTTGCACAGGTGTGCCCACGTGTATGGGCCATGTGTGTGCATGCACGTATGTGGGTGTGTATGTTTGTGTATGCACATGTGTGTGAACTTTTTGATGACTTTAGAAAATCTCTGGGGAATCCTGGCTCCCACCCTGGATGTTTGTGGCAAAGTAACCAGGTCTCTGTTCACTCCTTCGCAGCACAGAATGGAGTTTCGGGCCTGGCTGCCTCTCCCTGCAGGGTGACCTCTGCAAACAGGGAACAGCAGGTGTCAGAGCAAGCAGCACTCCAGGCCGGGAAGAGGCCGCGAGGCCTGGATGTCAGAGCCCCGGCACCCCCTGCAGCAGCCCTGGCCTCTTCGAGAGCTGGAGCAGGGTTGATGGAAAGCTGCCTGTCTAGGGCTCAGCTGCCCGGGGGTGGGGATGACCACCAGATGCCTCACAGTGCAGGGGAGCACCCAGCCCTGCTCCTCACCTGGCTCCCCATCAGCACCACGAGGGTGTGCCCTGAGCCCCTGGCAGTGAGTTCAGTTGGTTACTAGGCTTGCAGAGGTCACCTTGCAGGGAGAGGCTGCCAGGCCCGAAACTCCGTTCTGAGCCTCCTCCCTCCAGCAACCCCTCGCAGGCTGCAGTGCATCTCCTCCCTGACCCCTTATTGTCTCCACTAACTCTACATCTAACTGTGTGCTGGGCTGTGGCTCCGAGAGGGGGAGAGAGTGTGGGGGCAGCCTTTGGGGACTGAAGGTAGAGAGGCAGGGAGATGCTCGTCAAGGGACACGAAAGACAGTCTGTGTGAGGAACACAAAATAGGTGGACACACAGAGATAGACGGTAGACAATGGCTTGCCTGGGGGGGGGAGTGGGGAGAGGGGATATGGGGAGTGACCACTAAGTGTTACAGAGTTTTTTTTTTTTTAATGTGATGAAGATGTTCTGAAATTGATTGTGGTGACAGCGGCACAAACCCACAAATGTGCTGTGCACCCATCAGGTCGCAGGTTTTAAATGGCTGAGCCGCACCATACACGACTGGCAATTCGTTAAAGCTATTTTTTTTTCCAAAAAGATCAATGCCAGCTGTGCCAGGGGGGAGAACCTGGTCTGGAGGAGCAGGCCCGGTGCCCAGCCCAGTGTCCAGCTGGCTGCCCAGGCTGCTGCACTCCTCGGAGTCTGGGTGGGCACCTGGGGATGCAGTACGCCTCGGGGCCACTGGACCTCTGGACTGCTGGCTGACCGGTCCACAGAGCCCGTGAGCCCAGGGCCTGGCCGAGTCCCGGGTGGGGCAGACATTCGGCTCTGCTGGCTGCTGTGAGCCGGCTGCCCCCGGCACTGGGTCTGTTACATTGTTAATACAACCATTAGAGTGTCAGCATATTATCTCCATGCCTGGGAGGGATCGGATGCTGCTTGCACTTCTGCCCGTTCATTTTTATTTATCTGGCATTCACCTTGATGGATAACAGTTTATACAAAGGCCCGCTGTGTGTGTCTGAAACAGCTGACAGGGAGAAACAGGGACAGAGACAGCCCAGGCAGGGTCCCTGTGAGTGCCCCAGGCTGTCTAGAGCCTCACAGGGTAATCCTAACACCAGGAGCAGAAGCCAGGGTCAGGCCACAGTCCAGCCGTCCACTCTCCTCTCCCCCAGACCTTCTGTCCTCTGTCTGTTGGCAGCAGGAGCCACCCCACAGGGGTTGGGCGTGGGTGGAGGGGAGGCGGGGAGGCGGGCGCTCTCCACCCTTTATGTGTTGTTGGCCTAGAGCAGTGACTCTCAGCCACACGGCTTTCCCCAGGGGATGTTTGGCAACGTCTGCAGACATCTTTGGTTGTCACCACTGGGGTGGGGAGGCCTCCACTGGTGTCTAGGGGGCAGAGAACTGGGATGTCGCCCAGGGACCCTGCAGCAGGACCTGACCAGGCCTGCAGCCCGAGAACCTGAGCTGGATGACCCTGCCCTGGGGGGAGAGGCAGCAGGTCAGCAGCAACTCTGAGGTTCTGGAAGGAAAGTTGGGGAGCCACTGAGAGGAGCCCTGAGGGCTTCCGAAGGCCTGCCATTTAAACCTCTCCTGGCAGGCGAGCAGAAGCCATGGCTAGGGCCGAGGCGTCCCTGGGCAAAGGCGTTGTGGGCATCTAGGGTGGCGGGGAAGGTGCTGGTGGGCAGGATGTGCGGCCAGCCATGCAATGGCCCCAGTGGAGGCAGAAGTCAGGAAGGGTCTGCCACCCACACTGGTGCTGGAGTCTGTTAATCCGGAAGTTGCTGGGCGGCTGTAACCAGTCCTGCGACTGGAGTCTCAACCAGCCGAAATTCACTCCTGGCCCTGGTGGCTGCAGGTCTGAGGTCGGGGTGCCAGCAGGACAGTGTCCCCCTGAGACAGTGAGGTGATGGACCAGGCCTCTCTCCAGCTTCCGAGGGCCTCAGGGTTCCTCAGGTGATCTGTCTTCTCCTGTCTCCCATCCCCTCTCCTCTATGCATCCAGACTTTTATGAACATCAGCCATTTTGGACTAGGGTCTGCCCTAATGACCTCATTTAACTTAATGACCACTGTTCAGGCCCTATTTCCCAATGAGGACTGGGACCTGGGGTCATAGGCCCTGGGGACAAGGACAGCTAACAGCTTTGTTGGGAGACACAGCCAACCTGTAACAGGGTCAGCAAAGGGATGGTACAGGGAGCAGACAGGTGGTCCTGGTGGGCCCCACAAGTGGCTGGACAGGGTGGCGCTGGCAATGGGGGGAAGAGCAGGAGGCCAGTGTGAGGTCAGGAGTCTGAGTCAAAGAACTTGGTGGCCAAGTTGGTTGGGTTAGGGTCTAAGTGACTGGGTCCAATGGGGTCAGCTTTGGAGTCCTGGGAAATTCTTGCCCTCCAGCCTCAGGTTTTGTAATGCCAGATTTGTGGGACCCCAATAGACCTCCAGGAGCCGAATCCAGTGCAATCACACAAGAGGCTTTATTGCAAGCTCGAGCCTGGACTCACAACCGTTTCCGATGCAGCGGTCCCAAGGAGTGAGTCCTGTTGGGAAAAGGTATAACAGCAGCCACACCCCCAAAACCCCAACATGGCGCCTGAGGAGCTTCTCTTCTTCTCTCCCTTTCCCGCCGGCACCAATATTTAAATCCTGCTGGCGGGGAACCTTAACCCCAATAAGAACTAATTTCATGGGCTCCGGAACTGACATCTGGAAGAACTTACCAGTAAACGGCTGACCCGTCATTCACCTAAGCCCTGCCACCTTTCCTTAGATCTATATAAGCCCACAGCCTTTTGTAATAAAGTGGAACTTCTCCGGTGATTTGTCTCGCGTTGCTCCTTCCTTCATTGGTGCCGAAACCTGGGAGACGGGTGAGCTCATTTTAACAGAGCCACAGAGACATCTCGCCCTCATCCACCTTTTCAGACGCTGGCTCCTTACACCCACCACTGATCGGGCTTAGGTAAGTTCCCCTCCTGGCTCGTCACCCTCTTTGGGCTACAGCAGGAACTGCGACTGTGATCCTTTGGCACACTCCTGATGCCCGATAGAGGAGAGAGACCCCCACCCCACCAAGGCCTTTACGGCCACAGTGGACTCTCTGACGACCCGCTTTCCTTTGGGGTGTGAGGCTTCTGGGTTCAGGAGAGAGACCCCTCTGTTTCTTCCTTCTCCTCCTTCCGTAACCAGTAAATCCTAGTACTAGGTTCTTCGTGGCCTCCAGCTTTTTGCCTCCAGCTTTTGCCTCCCGAGAGTTGCAGTTCAGGTGACGACCCTCACTGCCTGCTTCTCGTTTCCCGGCTCTTCCTAGAGTCCCGCGATCCCCAAGGTCCTAAAAGGGGACGCCTTTTGAGCCCTTACTGATCATTTTCCGGCCCGAAGATTCTCTCTCTCTCTCTCTCTCTCTCTCCCTCCCTCCATCTCTTTCTGTGACCATGGGTGCCTCCTCGTCTATACCCGAAACCTCACCTCTCAAATGCCTAATAAAAAATCTGGCCACACTCTCTCTCACACCAGACATCAAACCCAAACTCCTGATCAAATTCTGTACCCAAGATCGGCCTACATATCCTCTGGATAATGGCAATCATTGGCCTCCAGAAGGCTCATTAGATCCAAATCTTCTCCGGGACCTTTTTAACTACTGCCAGCGTCTGAAAAAGTGGAGGGAGATTCCCTGCGTTGAAGGTTTTACCCTTCGCGCACAGCACCCTGCTCTCTGCTCCTCCTGCTCTCCCTCTCAAGTCCTCCTTGCTCGCAAACCCCTCCCTTCCCCTACTTCTACTCCTGACCTCGCGGACTCTTCCTCATTTGACCCGGCAGACGAACCCCCACCTTATCCCTCAGCCCCACCCGCTCCTTCCTTCAAGTCCTGGTCCTTTGTCCAGTGAGATTTTATAGGTTTTGGGGGGGATACTCTATGCGTCACAACATCACACAGCAAATCATCACACACCGCGGGAGAATCATAAAACAACTCTAAAACATGATGAGCACAGTCACTGGCGGGAACAAGTTGGGTAGGGTGATTGGTTAGTACAAAAGGGGGATTCATTTGGACTAATTGGTTTAAAACCACGAGGGGAGTATTGCTGAACTACATGGTTTCCCACATGTTATCAACCACCATAAACTACTGGGGGGTCATCTGGCACCCCAGGTGTTCTCCCTGTCTCATGCTGATTGGTGGTTGCTAGGGGGTTGCTATGGGTCCTCACCTAGCCTGACTGAGCCAGGGACACCTGGCCCCGCAGACCTCTCCTGTTATTTGTAGATAAACAACTCAGCAGGGTGGGTGTGTGCCTAGGAGTGCTCTGTGGGTTTTTCCAAAGTCAAGGGTCACCCCCCTTCCTTGGACAGGCCTTGAGGTAGAAGCTGTTTTTTTTTGTTCTTCTCTCAAAAATGGAGTCAGGGCAGGTTCTCAGTTTCTCCTTGCTGTTAAGATGCCAGCCCAGCTGCCTTAGCGAAAGTGTTACACGGGGCCGTGTTCATCATTATGCTTTGAATGACTTTATGCACACTTTCGAAAACATCTCGTGGTTCTTGGCCCCAGCTTATGTTAAAAATGAACGTAGTTGCTCTCTCCAAGGTCACGCACAGCGTACGGCGCAGACCATTCAGAAAACACAGAGAGTCTAATCAGGCAGACGCCACTCACGGTCACGTGGACGGCCACACGAATCCCTTCCAGGGGTTGCTTATTTTAGTACCATCCAAGGACTGGATGTTGGAATTATTGTAAACCTTTCACTGAATGTTAAAACGCCGGCTTCCCCCAAGCTCATCGTAAAAACCTTTGTGCACCAGTTGGGAGCAGCCTGTCATGCTTGGAATTTCTGTCCCATGTTTTGCTGTGTCCTGCCTGCACAGCCTGCCTGCTTGTGTCCCCTGTTCATCCCCCGGGTGGTGGGGAGCTTCTCTGTGAAGAGGAGGGAACTCTTCCAGAGCTGAGGGGGAGGGTGGACCCCCCCCAGACCGGCAGCCCCAGGTGGCTGCCCCAGCCGGCCCTTGGTGGCCGTGTCCTCCATGGGAACAGCAGGGAATCATGGGACACCAGGTCTCTGGCTTATAGCAGTGGTCTCACTGGTTCCTGGCCCAGGCAGAGGTCCAGGGTGACTTGCCCAGTGGCACAGTGACACTGAGGTGCAGGGGTCTGAACTGTGGTTATACAGGAGGTGGGGGCTCCTCTCTTCCTGGGGTCCAAGCCCACCCTGGCCTGGACCTTTCCTGCTTCCAGCCCAGACTGGAGGCTGAGCGGAAGTGACCCGGCTTCGGGTCTGCAAGGACGACTGCCATCTGGGGCTCTCAGGTGTGGTCTGTCTGTCCCTAGGAAGCCGGTCTCCGGGGTGGAGGGCTTCCAGGTGTGGGGAGGCAGGAGTGAGGGGGTGGAGCCCCGGCTGTGCTGGCCACCAGGTGAATGCGAGCAGCCCTGTGGCCAGAGGTGCCATGGGAGCACCCGGTGAAGGCGGGGCTCCTCCATGGCCAGGCCCCTCCCATTGGCCTCTCCTTTCTGGTGGCCTGGGGACAGTGCTGGCCTCAGGTCATGGCTTCAGCAGCAGCAGCCGCCCTGTACCATGTGCTCCAGCACCGCCCCCCCACGCGCTCAGTGATGCCTCCTTCGTCCCTTCCCCCTTCTTGGACGACCTGGACATGGGCAGCACTGGAGATCTTTATTGCCAGATGACGGTCCATCAGGGGACTGCAGGTCGCACAGGGAGCCTACTCTCTCTCCCTCTGGCACAGTAGACCTGCTGGGCCTCCACCGTGGGGGGGTGGTGGTCTCTGCTGCTGAGCTTGATGGAGAACCCCCCCACCCTGCCGTGGGACCACCCAGAGGGGCCCAGCTATGCCCATGGAGTGGGGTCCTCTGTGCCTCCCCGCAGGAGACAGGGTGCGCTGGATGGCCAAGGGCAGGGAGAGGAGGCCTCGAGATCGGGGCCCCTTGCTGCGCTGGGTTCTAAAAGGGCAAACTTTCAACCTCAGTGTGCTACAAAGAGGCTTTTCAGGAACTATTGTCCTAGGGACCTCATGTGGCTTCAAACACAGGGAGACCTTTCAAGGCTTGGGAACGGGTTTCCTTCGAGTGAGAAGGGTAAATTTCATGCCCTCTGTGTGAGTCCTGGCAGAGCTATTCTTAGAAATATTCTGAAAAATTCTCTGAGACTTGGAAATGCCATAGATTGCAGGAAATTTGAAAGGGAGGGAAACTATAATTCTTCTGAACCATTGTCTTCCCATGTTGAACAAAGATATCATTAGTTCTATTTTTAATCAGCAAATGCTCTATTTCCAAATATAAATACAAAGGGGCCCTGCCAGCTCTCAGCCCACTGGGAGGGGAGCCCGGGAGCCCTCTTCTCCTGCTCCTAGGGCTGGTCCAGGATCTCTGGGTGAAGCATGTGGCCACTAGAGGGGTCTGGACACAGCCCCTCCTGCCGGGCATCTCTGAGCTAAAAAGACAAATGACCCCACCCAGGGCAGGTGGCCACCGGTGCAGAAGGGGCATGGTGAGGCCCCCAGCGCACCCATCTGAGTGTTCCCAGCCCCCAGGGCAAACGTTCTGATGCCACTGCAGGGTGGGGACGTCTTCACCAGGCCTGGTTCAGCTGCCAGGCCCAGCCATCCCCTGGAGTTGGTTTCCTGCTGTGCTCCTTGATCGTGGGGGCGTGGGGGACCCACTTGGGAGCTGTGCCTTCTGGGGGGTGTGGCTTTCCCAGCCACCTCTCACCTGTAGGAGTTTGGGTCTGACCAAGGCTCCTTTTTGTCTTGGGGACAACAGAGCCGTGCCATGCTGGCCTTCCTTGAGGCCACGGAGCTTTCTAGAAACTGCCGTGAGGGCTTCTCTTTAGTCCAATGGGCCCAGGGTCCAGACCCACTCTGCCCCGAAGGCCTCATCACAAGGCTCTGATTTCCTTGCTCCCCACCCCCATGCCACCTCTGTCCCTCTTCTTGAGACCTACTCAACCAGCCCCTGGAGATTCAGGCTCCGGAGTCACACACGCAGACTCCTCCACGAGCCTGGGTAGTCCACCTGGCGGGTGCACTGCCGGCCACGCTGTGGTCCCCAGACCCTCATCCAAGTGGCCCTCAGCTTGCCCTTCCCCACAAGGCTTGTGACGGCTAAGTCCCCATGAGAACACCGTCCATGAGAACACCGTCACCGTCTTCCCACCTGCGGCGGCTGGTTCCTAACCTGGAGCTGACAAGCTGAGGCCACACACCTGGACCTGGCTGTCAGCACTCAATTCCCCAGCCAGCTTCCAGGGACCACGACTGGCTTGGATCAGGTGGGAGGACCTAGTGCCCTAAACGAAGGGCTCTGGGGACATGTTCTCGTCTGGGAGCCAGGCATCAGCACCTTCATCTGGAGCGTCCCCGGCTTTGTGGCAGTGGCTCTCAATCTCTGTCCCCCTTCCACCTGGCCACGCTTCACTCCAGGGGAGGTGGGGAAGTTGATCTTCTGCTCTGAAGCAGAGAACCCCGATGTTAGGACACATCCATGCTTTAATGAGAGTATGTTGTGGATTTTATTTTTATTTTTTTGCAGTACCGGGGATTGAACTCAGGGGCACTCGACCATGGAGCCACATCCCCAGCCCTATTTTATTTAGAGACAGGGTCTCATTGAGTTGCTTAGTGCCTCACTTTTTGCTGAGGCTGGCTTTGAACTTGTGATCCTCCTGTCTCAGCCTCCTGATGTTGTGGATTTTAAGTAACAATGGTTTCTCCTCTGTCTTTCCTCCTGCCATCTAAGAAGAATCATACCTCACCCCAGAATTCTTCCTGGGCCCCTCTGGTTGGCCAGCCTGTCACTTATAAGCTCCTGTCAACATTTAATGTAGCCTCAAACCCAAAACCTGGTGCTGGTGAGGAGCTGGGTTGGGGCTGGGGGACTCTCCATCACCTTCCTGAAGGGCAGCAGCCCTGAGCCCGCTGGGAAGCAGCACTCCGAGGGCTGTCCCCGAGGGCTGTCCCCAAGTGCGAGGCTGCTGTCTCCTGGGGGGCTTTCCTGGAGGCCTGTGCAAGCTCTCCGAACCCACCCAAGACGGGTTCTGGGGTCAATTCCTGCCCCTCACGGCTCCTTGCTCGGGTCACAGCCCTTGGGCACGTGGCCTGGCTCCCGCAGGCTCTGTACTCAGGCACCTGCTGGATCTGGATTGGTGCTGTGCAGTTCGGTGGGCTCCCAGCCCACTCTCTGAGAGACTTCCCTCTCGCCCACCATCCAGCAGGGCAGAAGCAATGCCCCGAGGAGCTGCAGGCAGAGGCCACATGGGCGGGTGGAGAGCCCCATCAGCACAGGGCTGTGGTGCCATCCGCCGGGCACCGCTTCAGCCCTGGCTGTTAATCAAGCGGGCAGCTGTTAATTGTTCTGTGTGCTCTGAACTTGGAGAGATTCTTCCTTAATTATAGTTTAGAGACTTCATCCAAATGAATTAGTAACTGCAGCCTGGCACCCCTGCCCACAGAACGCCCTCCTCTCCAGCACCCCAGCCCCTGCCCCAGGGCTCTTCCAATGGCCCTGCCCCTGGGGCCAGGTCCAGACCCTCTGAGAGGGCAGCTGGGGCCGTGAGATCACAGTGCTTATGGAAAAGGAGGATCCCTTTCCACAGGGCTGCTGGCCTCTTCAGAAGGACAGGCAGGGTGGGCCGCTGCTAGCCACATGCTCCCATCTCATTCCAGTCCCAGGAGGGTCCCAGGCAGCCAACTCTGAGATCTCTCAACCTCCTGGACAGAGGAACAAAATGACCCACGGAGTCCCTGGTCCTGGCCGTGGCACCCAGGGAGGCTTTAGCCACTTCTTGCCAGACCGGATGCTGGGCAGCTGGCCCAGGCCTCTTGCCTCTGTGGCTCATGGGCTCTTTCCTAAAGGTCACGGCCTTCTCTTCTCTGAATTTTAAGAGACAGAGAACAAGTCATACGATCTTAAAACAGTTGTACCCTGGTCCTCACGTGTCCTCCAGTCCACACACCAAGGGTGCCACGGGGCAGAACAGTCGGAGCGTAGACAGCAGGTCTTGGTTGTGACTGAAGCCCAACACAGTGGCACCTGGCAGTGGCTGGTTTTGCATGGGCTGGTGGCAGAGAGGTGGCTTGGCGTCCACCCTCCCAGGTGAGCTGGCTCTGCCTGGTCTTTGCTCTGTCTGCCTCCAGGAGTGTGGACCCAGCCTTGCCTATGAGCTGGGGAGGTGACGTGGACACGGGGGCGGGGGGGCAGGCAGGGAGGAGCACCCTGGGGTGAGGGGCCCTTGACTGAGCTGCTCTGGTGTGTGTGCCAATCCCGGGCACCTGGGCAGGGCTGAGGGTCTGCCTTCCTCACGGCGCGGGCGAGACTGACGCCCCCCCCCCCCAGTGGTGGGGAAGGTGGGAAGCTGGAGCAGGGCGGGGGGGGGGGCGCATGGGCGTCGGGGTGGGGTGCACGCAGCTCGCTAGGATTATGGGTGGAGCCGAGTGTGGGGAGGCAGCGAGAGAGGTGGGGTTCCATCTTCAGAGCTCTCCTTTGGGTTTCTGGAATATTCTGTTCATGCATCGACCCAGCCCTCACGCCCTGAAGAGGCTCACCAGCTTCCCGCTCAGTCTCTGTCCCACCAGGGCCTCTGGCAGGTCCAGCCTGGTACCTCATCCATGTGCAAGGCTGGCTGTGCTCTCCAGCCCCCTGGCGCCCCCGCCCAGCGAGGTCACGCCTGCAGTGCACCTGGTGCTGCTTCCTGCGTTAGCTGGCCGTTTCCTGTGGGCCACCGGGCAGCAACGTGGGCAGCAGCCTGTACCCAGGAGACAGGTGACCTCTGCACTTGGCTTCCCAGCAGGTTCTGAGCCGAAGCTCTGGGCCCAGCTAACACTCTTCGTGGTTCCTGGCCATGCGTGCCTCTGTGAGAATGAGTTTTGAGATCCAGGCTTGATGGTACCAGAAGTGGGCAGCAGGAGGGCCCAGACTGTGGGGACGTGGGTGGGTTTGTGGGGAAGAAGAGACTGGTCCTCAGGGAACACTTGGCCGTGTGCATGTGGGGATGGCAGGTCCGGATGTGGCTGTGGGTAACAGCTGTCAGGACAAGAAAGAGGTTTGTGGAGGGGCTGGGGTGTGTGCCTCTGTGGGAGG
>NW_026000102.1:5398390-5425408 GCF_001458135.2 Marmota marmota marmota
CTGAGTGGAGAGCTGGTGTGTGCTGTGGTGGGGGGGGGGGGCATGCGAGGCTGTGACCCTGGCGTTGAGGTGTGATGGCAGCCGGCTGGCGAGGTGACCAGGTCTGCCTGGGTGGAGGGGGAGAGAAGCCCCCAGGGCAGCAGCTGGTGCCTCTCCCTCTCCAGTCACCTCTCTGTGAGGGTCTTGCTGTCCTGAGGCAGGGCCGTGAAGGCCGAGATTAACGGAGACAGGAGGGGAGGCTTTAGGAGTTTTACAATCGTTTTGCATAAAGTGTCTTTTGTTTCAGAGAAAGAAAGAAGCAAGACGCTCTGGGGGCCTCTGACGGCGGGCGCCTCGGCTGGCGGAAGTCAGCGTTTCTGGCGGCAGAGCTCTGCGTGAAAGATCGGGTTTATTACCTTTTTCTGGTCAGATTATAAAAATAACGCAGGCTTCCTGTAGGAGGTTTGGGAATGCGGAAGGGGACAGCAGTGCTTTAATATGTCACCGTGGGGAGGACCTGGCAGTGACGGATGGGGTGTTTTGGTCCGTACCTGGGAAGTGGTCCCCTGACAAACTCCCCGGGAGCAGCGCGAGCTTCTGCGGAGTGCATAAATCCCTCTGCAGCCTGGCGGATGCCGGGCACTTTTATTACTGAAGGCTAATTGCTCGACTCCGTCTGCTCCTGGGACGCAGAGAGGGAGGGCCGCTGCTTTGGGGGAACGAGCTCCGGGCCCCAGCAGAACGTGGAGATGCATGGAACAGTCCCGGTGGCCGGGATCTGTGCTGGGAGAGCGGCCCGTCTCTTCCACTTACACTTCAACACAACTGACAGAATGGGTTCATCATTGAGCCCATTTTATGGATAGGGAAATGGAGGCACAGGGAAGTCCACTGGCTTGCCCAGGGTCACACAGTTAGGGTCAGCGCTGAGCTTCAACTCAGGCCGCCTGGGCTGCAGTCCCGTGGAAGCCCACACCATCATCCTCACATCCCCCTGGACTGGATGCAGGCATTGAGACCACGTGGACACTGGCTGTACGGAGCTGCAGGATGGACCCTGCTTGCACAGTGTTCCCCTCGGAGGTGGGTGGGACAGACTTCGAAGGGATGTCCCTCCCAGGGTCGGGCTGTGCTGTATGGGATTGCAAAGGGTTTTTGTAGATGTGATTGAGGTCTCTAATCAGTAGTGGAGATCTGAGGCAGAAGACCCTCTCCTGTCCACCTTGCAGTAGCCAGCTGCCATGCCACGGAGAGGGCCATGTGGAGTGGCATGGCGGGGTCTCTAGAAGCTGAGACTCTGTCCTACTGCCACAAGCAAATGAATTCTCCCAGGAACCATCAGCTTGGAAGAGAGTCCCAAGCCTCTCAGACGAGCTGGCAGCCTGGCCGATGCCTCCACCTCACTTTGATTAGTAAGCGACATGTTACCCAGACCCAGACCTGCAGACAGCAGGAGATAATGAACGGCTGTTGTAAACTGCTGACTCCGTGGAACGGCCCGAGCAGCACAGAGCGCTAATGCAGGTGGCGGCTCCTGCAAACCCGAGGAGTGAGCAGACCATGCAGCACCAGGCAAAGAGGAGCCTCCGTAGCGTCGCTCAGCCCTCCTCCGCCCTAGACCCTGCTGTGCCTGGGGGCTCCAGACAGCTTGGGGCGTGGGCTAGGAGCACCTCTGTCCTCCCTGTGATGTCAGGGGGCCACATATCTGTGACTTTTGGAAGGCCGGGCTGCGGCCGATGCCCTCCTAGCTGTGAGGCTTCTTAGCCGCGGCGGTGGTCACATGGTGCTGTAACTTGTTTCCCCTCCAGGCTGAGAGGCTTAGAAATGAAAATATTTTGTCTCTTTGGCATGGCGGGGGAGCGTGGGGAGCTGGAGCTCCCGGATCCTCCAGCTGTCATACACGGCGCTGTAGGCAGCCCGATCACAGCCCCTAGAATCTGCCACCGGGGGCCACGGATAATGGAGAGCGAGCTCCGCGAGGCTCAGGATCCAGCCAGAGAATGGGAAGGGAGCCATCAAAATGGAAAAGGAAAGGCAGAATCGTGTCTTTGGAGCAAACATCTTTCCAAGGTCTCACACCGGGCTGCACAGGGCTTGTGTGCCCACAGTGAGGCCCTGGGTGGCCTCTGTTCCAACCAGTCACAGCTTGAAGCCCCTCTGTGTGCTCAGCAAGGTCCAACCCCACCAGGCAGGGGAGAGGACAGGGCAGGGAGCTGCAGGCACCACAGCTGCTGCAGATGGGCAAATGGCCTGGCAAGGGGCCGGGCGAGGGGCCGCTGTGCTGGGCTCTGGCCCACCTCCCCAGACCTCTGAGTGAGACTCGGGGCCCCACCTCTTCCTCTGCTCAGTCTCTTCCTGCTCAGTTGTACAAGCCACCTCCTCCAGGAAGCCTCCCTGCCTGCAGGCCAGCTGGGGCTCCCTGGGCAGTGGATTTCAGGGCAGCGGGTACTACCCGGCAGTGGTTCCTTCTTGATTTACCACCTGACTTCTTTGCTGGACTCTCAGCTCCAGGAGGCAGGGTTGGTCTCTGGGTGGCTCATCCTTGCAGACAGCATCAAGCCCACATCCAGGTGTGCAGGAAGAATGCTTGTCAGTCGACAGGTGGAGGAAACACTGGGGAGTGGGAAGTGGAGCCCCTGAGGAGGGGTTGCCTGGAAGGGTTCTGGGGGCTTCCTGCTTCCTTTTCTGACCCCAGTTGAACCAAATCATTCCAGAGTTGAGTGCAACCTCTCTTGCTTTGCAAAGAAGGAAACCGAATCCCAGAGAGGGGCAGAGTCTTCTTCAAGTTCACGCAGAAGATGTCCCAGAGCTAGGACGAGAGCCCTGCCAATGGTCGTGTTCATGACCTTGTCTTAGTGAAGGGCCAAACGTGAGGACACCTGGGCCCTGACTCTGTCTACAGTGCCCAACAGGCCCTCTGCCTATGGAGGCAGGGTCCGTTTCCTTTCCAGAGTGTGTGGGTGACACTCAACAGGGCTGGCCAAGGGAGGGGAGGGAGGTGCCCAGGATGCCAAGTTCATGCAACCCCCCCCCCTTGCTGGCTCTGAGGCTGGGCGCCTCTGACACGTGGTGCCGCAGGTGCTCTCTGGCCTCAGCTGCTTCCCAGCCCTAACCCTCAATCATGCCTGCCCCACATGTCCATGCTGAAACTTGCAGACTAGGACGAGGCCAGAATACCACCAGCTCAAGAAGATCCATCCATCTTTTCATTCATCTATCCGTCTACTCATCTACTTTCCCACTTGTCCATCTGTCCATCCATCCATCCATCCGTCCATCCTATTATCCATTTGTCCACCATTCACTTGTTCATCCATCCACCAATCTACTTGTGCATCCATCCATCCATCCATCCACCCACCCATCCATCCATCCATCCATCCACCCACCCAATCATTCTATCTATCTATGTATCTATCTATGTATCTATCTATGTATCTATGCACCCACTCTCTTGCCTACTGATCATTTATCTAGCCACACAATTTTACTTGTGGGCATCCAACTTGACCTGTGTACAGCCATCTTGGTTACCACAGGTGACCCTGGCATGCATTCCAAACTCCATGAGATAAAGAAGTCACTGGGTAGTCCAGCTGAGAGTTTCACGCCCTTCACACACCTGGTTCTTCTTCATGACACTTGATACAGTGGGCTGGGGGTGTGGCTCAAGCAGTAACGTGCTCGCCTGGCATGTGAGGGGCGCTGGGTTGGATCCTCAGCACCACATAAAATAAAGATGTTGTGTCCACCGAAAACTGAAAAATAAATATGAAAAAATTCTCTCTCTTTAAAAAAAAAAAGAAAGAAAATAGTTATCGAGAAAGCCCAAGTGCATTCCTATTGGCCAGCTTAGCATATGGACCCCTCTTCTTGCCTTTGGGGATGGGGACCCTCCTGCTTTGCTGCCACCAAGACACCCTTCTGTCTATAAGTCCCTAATAGCTTGCACTCTGTGATCCTGGATTTGTCTTGGTCTCTCGACACCTTTCTCTTCTGGTGGCTGGCTCTTGTAGGCAGGGTTTTCCTGAGACATTGCTCTGCTTGTGTATGTTTATATGCAGAGCAGTTCCTCTCCTGTACCTTATGAAATCCATCCCTTCTTACCTGACACCCCCTCACCCCAGGGCCCTGGCACATGCTGCCTGCTTCCTAGACTCTTCCCTCCACTCTCGAGTGTCTGTTTCTCTTTACCCTTCAGTTTCTCTTTGGGGGATGGATTTCCTGGACGTGCTATCATCCATCCCAAACGGCACCCTGGCTTTTTTATTCTGGGGGGAGTCTTCTCTTCCTTATTATGAACAGCTCTAGTAGGACAGCAAAACTTAAGTGCTCTCCTGTCACCCAGTCAAGAGGTAGCATGCAGCTCAAGCCAGGCAGACTGGACTGTCCCCTTCCCAGATTTCAGTCTTGAGCAGCGGGAGGAAGGGAGGGGAGGACTCCTGTGTGGAAGGCATTTTTCTGGCAGCTTCTCCAGGGGTGGTCCATGCTGCCCGACGCCTGGAGGACCCACTCCTGACCTCTCAACCCCAGCTGCACCGCTGTCTGGCTTTTCCTCTGCTCCTGCAGCCATCCCCTTTGCCATGGGGGGGCTCAGAGGTAGTTGTTCTTGCAAAGGACCCTGAGATGGACCTTGTCCATCAGGGCGTGCTGAAGACCCCCTCTCCAAGCCCGTCCTCGCTCACTGGTGGCCTCTCGGCTTCCTCCACGGCAACCCGCTCCACCTGTGTGACTCGTGCGAGGGCCGCCTCTTGCTTGGTTTCCATTAGTTCCTTGTTTGTGGATCCCCGTGGGTCCCCGCCGAGCTCCTGAGACAGGGCCTGAGTCTTCTTGAGCACCACTCTCTCAGTGCTGAGCACAGGGCTTGGCACACAGTAGGTGCTCAGCTCATACCTGTGAGGATGGCATTTTGGAGTTGCCGTCAAGGATGGGCATGCTCCTGAGGTCTTCCCTCGGTTATGGAGATAGGGCCAGGGGCTTGGCCCCGCGGGCCTCGGCCCTCTCCCTCTCTCCACTTTCTCACTTATTCCTGTAGTTTTTAAGTGACTCGAGATTTACTTAAAATTTTTTTTCGAGGTGCTGGGGATGGAGCAGGGCCAGCTCATACTAAGCAAGTATCCTACTATGGCCGCAGCCCGGCCCTGAGTGACTGTAGACTTCAAGTGGCTTCAGAAGATGAGCCCTGGGAGCCTGGGGCTGGCAGTGTGAGCTGTGGAGTTCTGCAGACGCGGGTCCCGGCACTCTCTCTGCTTCCTTCCCGACGGCAGGGCTCAGAGCTTCAGGGTTCTCTTCCTTTGAAGGGCAATGTGGCGATCCTGTCACCCAGGGGCTGCCGTGAGGTTGACTGGGGAAGGGGCACAGCATGGCGTTTGGCATATGGAGAAGATTCAGTCAATATTTATTGAATATAAATGAACCCACGGATGGAGTTTGGAAAAGTGTCTGTACTTGGAAGAAAACATTCCCCCTTAGAATTCTGAGGAGCCGCGGTGCATTCCAAACACGCATGGCTGTCACCATCCCACTGTCACTCCTTGGTCCCTTCCTCCTCTCCCCCCACCATCTGCCCATCTGTGCCCACCTGGATCGTCACCGGGGCTATTTTTACATCTGACGTCGTGGAAAGGTAGCAGATTAACAACCCCAGAGACGCACAGCACTTCTATTAATATTAAACAGGGCATTAATTTTACCAGTAACTGAAACATTAAACATGTATATCCATTAGCGGTCATTATTTTAATCTTCACGAGCTGTCCAGCGTCTTCCAGGAATAGGTCTGATCCAGTCTTCTCCACCCCTTTCCCTAAACTCACTGGTGAATCAGGAATCGCAGTTTTTATTTCCCCAGGGGGAAGTAGATAATTATAAACTCATCACTGTTAAGGAAGAGGGTCTGAGAAATAATTGCCACATTCAATTCCCTGGTTTGTTCTTATGAGCCCCTCCAGACGGAACCTGTAACCTAAAGCCCATGACAAGGGTGGCCTTCCTAAGACCCCTGTCACAGGGGCTCCTTACTGATGAGCCGGCTCCGAGTGGAAGACCTCAGCTCTAATTGCTAGACTGTTAGATCTTAATTGCTAATGACACTTGAGCAGATGTAACTTTGCACCTTTGGGATGACATAGGAAGGGCTAGGATTAGCTCGGGATGAGGGGACCCTTGCTCCGAAGTGATAGGCAGGTTATTAGGGAGCATCACAGCACACCAACAACTGCTAACAAAGTACAGGCCAGGATGGTGGCCCTTCCCAGTGGCTCCTCACCAGGAAGCTGAAGAAACCCCAAAGGCTGGATGGGGGCGGGGGCAAGTGTAGTCCAGTGGTTCAGAGCATGGGCCTTGGTCATATGCTTTTAGGTCACAGTCCAGGAGGGGAGAGCCCAGGCTGAACTGGTGACGTTCCTGAGTTGGGGAGATGGAGCTGGGAGTCTGGGGAGATGGAGGAAGCTCAGCTCAACAGTGCAGGGCAGAGGACCCAGAGTCTTAGAGGGGAGAGAAGCGTACAGCAGAAAAGCTCCAGTGTCTTCAAGTGAATGCTAACAAATGCTTGTGGACGGGTACACGGCCCGAGCCAGGGAAAGAACAGGTGGGTCAGGCTGAAGCCTTCCACAGAACCAGGGGTATTTGGTGTTCCCACAGCAACAGTGGAAAAATCACATACAGGCTGAGCACCCCCAATCTCCCCAAATCTGAAACCTAAAATGATCTGAAATTGGAAGCGTTTTGAGCAGTGACATGATGCTACAGGTAGAACACTCCACAGCACACTAGGAAACCTTGTTCTATGTACAAAATTGTTTTTAAAAACCATATACAACTAGGTTCAGCCTATGTGTACAGAGAGCCCATGAAACAAAAATGAGCCTTGTGTTTAGAGTTGGCGCCCATCCTCAAGATATCTCATTATGTATATGCAAATATTCCAAATGGATAAGAATCCAAAATTCAAAATGCCTGGTCCCAAGCGTTTCAGATAAGAGATAGTCAACGTATACTTCCCACAACATAGACAATAATTGCCTGGAGTGTGAATGGTTAATCTTAGGTGCAGATCCTCCCAGTTTCACTTAAAAGAAGGCCTTCCAAGGACCACATATTTCCCCACAATTTAACTGCTTCCTAGAACAAAGCTCCATAATATTTATGAGAACCCCAAATATCCATCATACAATAAGGTATAATTCACATGGTCTGTCCTTCAACCCCTAATTACCAGGTATACATGGAAACAGGAAACCACAAACAATCATGAGAAGAAATGTTAATCAATAGATACAGAAGCAGAAATGACTCATGTGACAGAATTGTTAGGCAAGGACGCTAAAGGAGTTATAACAATATCTTTCCACTTCCAGGGGGCGAAGGGAAGTTCACGTATGTTAAGCAGAAATGTGTAAAACCCAGCTTGAACTGCAAGAGATAAAATATACAACCTCCAAGACGAAAAGTATGCTAGATAGGATTTATAGCAGATCAGACATGCAGAAGAAAATATGAGGAACTCTAAAGACAAAGAAATAGAAATTATAAAAAATAGAAAGGGAGAAATAAAGATTGAAAGCCAAATTAACCTGGAAGTCAGATTTGATAAGAGTAGCATATATGTAGTTGGAATTCTTGGAGGAGGTGAAAGGGATTAGAAGAAAAAAAATGAAACTATGGTTGAAAAATTAAAATTCTAGTGAAAACTGTAAACCCACTGATCCAAGCATCCCAATGAACCCCCAACACAAGAAATACAAGGCCAACGGCATATGGCTCATCATAATCAAATTGCTCAAAACCGATGATCAAGACAAAGATCTTAAAAGTGTCCGTTGGAAAATGAGATACATTATACAGAGAGGGACAAACAGGAAAGATGGTGGATTTCTGGTTAGGAGCACCACCGTGGACAGAACAGTGGGATAACAGCAGCTGAACAGTATTGAAGGACACAGCCACTGTCAAGTGGGAGTTCTATACCCAGCAAAAATACCCTTAAGAAGTGCAGCAAAGACATTCAGGTGTTCGCAAGCTTGAATCATCTGTTACTAGAAGGCCCTTACTTTAAGGAAGTCCTTAAAGCAGAAAGAAAGTGTACCACATGGAAATCTGGATCTGTTACTGCGTGGGTAAAAATGAAACATTAAAACAAACTTTTAAAGGTAACTGTTTAAAGCAAAATAACAATGTAGCATGGAGCTTGTGGTGTGTGTAGAAGCAAAAAGATAGGAAAACCATGACCAGAGACCACTAGTAGGGAATCCAAAGGTGCCGTCTGAAGGCCCTTGTACCGTGTGTGAAGTGGTATGATTCTACTCTGTGTTGCCTGTATTAAGTTATAGATGTGTACTGGAAACCAACAAGTAACTACTAAAATTCAAGCTGAACCAACAAAGGTAGTCTACAAAGCAAACCAAGACGACAAAATGGAGTAAAAACACCCAACCGATCCAAAAGAAGACCCAAACAGAGAGGCACAGGAACAAACAACAGATGTCACAAACAGAAAGCAAACAGCAAGAAGGTGAATTCACACCTGACTCCGACATGCTGTTCGTTGCCTGTGATTACTTAACAGCTCTGTGCCTCGGATGCCAGCCGCAGCGCCTATCGCACAGGCTGCCATCGGGGCTCGTCACCTGTGACGTGGAGAGCCAGGTGTTTGCATATCAGCAGTCACCCTGAGGAGTAGCTGTTCTTGCTGTTACCAGAGACCTGTGGGACTGTGGCAGTCACTGCGAGAGCGCCCTTCTCGGTCCCGGCTCCCCTCCTCCATTGATCCCCTCTGTACTTCACACCCAGATCACCTGGGCTGGAGAAGATTCTCAGCCTGTCCATCTACAAATGCTCAAAGCCCTTGACCTAAAGAGTCTGCAGCTGTATTCTTGCACACTGACTTGCTGCCCAGGGGTCCAGGAGGGCTGCTGTCTGTCCTGAGAGAGGTCTGTGGCTGTAGATGCCAAGGACATGCCCTCTCTGCCCTCTCCTGTTCGCTGACCTGAGTTTGTCTTGCTGCTCTGCACCTCTGGGAAGACTTTACAGGGACAACTGTGACTTTCTGTAGGAAGAGGAGAGGCTACCATTTTGGGGGCCAGCTGCCAAGGACTCCAAGATTGCTGCATGTGCAGACTTGACCACGTTCCCACTTCCCAACACCTGCCCCTCTCGGTTGGCCTCGGCAGCTCGGGTTTGCCCAGCAGCCACTGCAGTGCCTACCTTGGGGGACAGTGGCTTGTTTTATACCCCAACCAATAGCACAGTGTGCCGTTGTGCAAAGCAGGTGTTCAGTGCACGCCTGTTGGAGCAATTTCACGGTAGCCGAGCTGTGGGCAGCTCAATCAATAGGTGAGTTGCTCGGGCCGTGTGGGTGCTCGGGGCTGTCTTAGTGCCTCTGGGCTGCTAACAGGTAATGTAGATGGGATGGCTGTTGCTTTGTGAGAAAATCAGGGGTTTCCTCCAGTTTCTAGACCCTACTCCCCTGAGGGAGGCCTTGTGTTCCCCCATGAAGACACTGGCCACCAGGGACAGGGGACAGAATTCCTCCTCTTTGAAGAGGCTGCCCCACTATGGCTCTGTAGGTTTTTGGGTGAGCAGGCATGAGGCTAACATGGAGTCACTCCTGAGTCCCAAAGCACTCGCCATTTCTCTCTGAAATGCCCCATCCCTCAGTCTATACCAAGTGGGACGCACGCTGTCAATTCCGTGGACTCAGGGTCCTGCTGAGTGTTTAATCCTTATTTAAAGCTGATGTTCATTTTATTTTGGAGTTTAAATTAATCAGCCTCAGGACACAAAGTGAGATACGGCAGGGATTTTACTCCCTGGAATGATTCGTTTCACTTTGAGTCTTTCTGACTCCGGCAGAGGGGGCATGTGTCCGTATCTTCCTCTGCAGAGCTGCCCAGGGGCTGGACAGGCGAGTGGACACGCTTCTTCCTCACGGTCCTTCCAGCTGGGGCACGGCCTGCTATGACACAGGCAAGTCAAATCCATGCTCTCCATCACGACAGAAATAAATCCTGCAAAAGGAAATGGAGATAATTCACAAACAGGAAAAAAAAGGAGAAAGGCCCTGGCTGGGACCCTCCCCGCTAAAGATGAGCACTGCTGCCACCTGGACACACGTGCTTTCACGCCACATCAGTGTTATAAGAACGTTGTGTGATTTTACAGCCACGGAGGGCAGGGCAGAGAGTAAGGACAGCAGACTTCTGTGTACCCTCCTGCG
Source organism: Marmota marmota marmota (assembly GCF_001458135.2). Lineage (NCBI taxonomy): Eukaryota > Metazoa > Chordata > Mammalia > Rodentia > Sciuridae > Marmota > Marmota marmota. Next base: position 5,408,586 of record NW_026000102.1, read on the forward strand.
AAAATCAACATGTGGCGGATTTCTGACGCGTGTGCTTTGGAGTTCATTTTTAAGGGGCTGTAGCCTTGCAGGTGTGGTTGGTGCTGTTCTCTGCTGTATCCAGTCCTCTTGCCTCCCCACCCCCCGGTCCCCCGCCATGTCTCTGAAGCGCAGTGGCATCTTCTCGCCTGTGTTGTCACTGCGTGTGCATGGTTGAGAGGCCCTCCTCGTCTTTCTGTTGTTTGGGAATTGCAGACCAAGTGCCTGTGTATTCTTCTGTCACTTATATTTTCCCCCTGATTGCCAGGCGAGTCTAGAATTCTGCAGGGGTGGTCAGCAGGGGTGCCCCCAGGGGCAGGGATGTCTGTCGGTGCGGGGTGCCTGCGGGGTGAGGCTTGTTCGCCCCTGCAGCCTCTGATGGTGGGCAGCCCCGTCTGCATCGACAGCAGCCTGGCCTCCCCTTTGCTCCTCCCCATCCATGTTCATAGCAGAACTTCTGATATTCTGTCACTGGACGGGTGATGAATAGCATGTCACTGTCGTCTTCATTCACAGCACCTGGATTGCTGTGCAGCTGAACGCATGAGTCACACAGGGTCCTGCAAAAGGACTGGCAGCTCCGTGTGGACCCTCTGGATGCAGGTGGCTGTGTGCGAGTTATCTGGGGGAGACCAGGGGGGCTCTAGGCTCCTTCACGGGCGTCTTCGGATCCTATGGGCCCCTCGGAGCTTTGGTTTCCAAGCCGAGGTGCCACAGGAAGTTGGCTGTGAGGTTGCGGAGGGACCCTGTCTGGGCCCATGGTTCCCACACCACCAGGGTCCAGAGAGAGCCCCCAGCAGCCTCACCGTCTCCCCAGCGCCAGCTGAGCTGCTCAACATCACGCTCACTTTAAGGAGAACTCAGAGAGCACCTCGTGTAGGGCTGGCGCGTATACGAAAGGTGCTTGGAGTCTGGGGGTTGTGGGCTGGAAACCGACGCAGGAAATACTTGCCCAGAGGGATGAAGAGGGGCTGGGAGAGAGGGAAGGAGCCAAATGGAGTGCTTCAGAAACAACCTGCACCTCTGCCGAACTGTTCAGCTTGTTGGTGAACTGGCTGTCCCTCCCTCCCTCCCCTCCCTCCTTCTTCCTCCACCCCACCCCGAGATGGAGTCCCACTCTGTTGCCCAGGCTGAACTCCTGAGGTCCTCCTGCCGCAGCCTCCTGAGGACGGCATGCCGACTGCCCACTCCTGTCTCTGCCCTCTTAATTCAGGCCTGGCCAGGGAATTATTTTTGACAACAGCCTTTGAGCAGAAGAAGGGCTGTGTCTCCCTTCCCGGCAGGAGATTAAAGAAACAGCACTCGGCTCATTGTGTTTTCTTTGCTCAGTCTCAGAATTGTGAAAACATCTTTGAGGATGAGGATCCATCTGTTGGAGCCCCCAAATGGCTATGATGTGCAGGAGCCCCTGTTGACCTGTGATGGACATGAAACCCAAGTGAGAAGTCAACTTTGTCGTTTAAGACACTGGCATTCCTGGGGCTGCTTATTACAGCAGTGTAACAGGGTTCATACTGCCTGACACACGATCTCATTCAATCCTTGACACAGTCCTCTAAGATACATGGCTTTATTAAGTGAATAAAATGCGGCTCAGAGAGGTAAGCAAGACCACCATGCTCACACAGCGAGGGGTGATGTTGGGATTTGAACGCACGTCTAACTTCAAAGACTGGAGTGAGGATTAAAATAAATCCCCTTGTTGTTTGCTAGCTTTTCTGGAACTGATGACTCATTGCAAGGCTGTGCAAGTCTTTCTGGTCCAGAGATGGGGAGAGGATTAAAGCTCCACATGCCATGTTATTTCTTCTCTAAAAATAATCAGGCGTTTCAGATATGAATGAACAAGAAGGTACTTGAAGAGCAAAACGGGCACATCATTTAATCTGGGATTAGCACCAGCGACACTCCACTCTCCTATTCTTCTGAACGACTCTTGGGGAGCAGGGTTCAGTGAGCTGGATGCCTGGGGATGGGACTCCGGGGCTTGGGTGATGTTTGCTCTGTCACTGCACTGATATCCCTTCCAAAAATACCTGCCGAGTGTCCCATGTGCAGCACACGTGGGAGCCGGGACGCACAGACTCCTTCCTCCCAGCGCCCCCTCTCCCTGTTGGAGGGGAGATTTCACAGCCAGACCCCCTGTGCCTGCACATAGTAGGTGTTCATCAGATACTCTGGGAAGAAAGGAGGGGAGCATAGGTTACAAGCACCTGCCCTGCCCCATGTGTGAGCACAGGTGTGTGCTGGGTCAGGCGAGTGTGCACACACTGCACACACATGCATGTGCGTGTCAGCACGTGTTCCAGCCACATGCACATCAGACACAGGCACACACCAGTTCATGGGGTGTGGGTGGGAAGGAAGTCCCCTGGGACTAATTTTTTCTCTGGAGTCACTTCCTGTCTGTCCTCTCTACCACCAGGTGGGAAAGGCCACTTTGCACAATCCTAGGCTTTATTGGAACTTTCATTCATATTTTATGGGCCAGTGTTTATTTTCCTGGGTGGTTTTAATTTAGCTGTCAAAAGCCAGGCTCTGGGGCCAGAGCAGAGCTCTGAGTGTCCTGTGCTTGGCTGACCCCAGTGGGCTCTGCTTTGCAGCTGAGTGCTGCTCACCAGCTCAGCTGAGCGCTTGGCACCCCTGACTGCTTCAAGCTCTGGGTGGAAGGGGGTGGGCTGGGCCATGAGCTGCTTGCCATAGAGGGACCCAGTGGCCTTCCCTTTCCACCACGACATCACCCTTCCCAGCACAGAGGCCGCTCACCTTCCTGCCCAGGGAAACGGGTGCTCGCTCCTGACGGCAGAGCCTGGGAAGGCGGATCAGAGGAGGCGGGAGGAGGCAGGAGTGAGCTCCCTCTGCTCCTCTGGACAGGGCGATGCTCCTGGCTTCCTATCGCCCCCAGGTGTGGGGCTGGGGGTGAGGCAGTCAGAGGGCTGTGCACCTGCCACGCCCTGGCCGGGGACCTGGGCCAGGTTCCTAACCTGAGTGTGCCCTCGGCTCTTCTGTAAAGCAGTCACGGTGTCCAGGTAGCAGGTGGCAGGATTGTGTGCTCTGAGACAGTGGCCTTTGGTCGGTGCCTGGTGCTTGGGGACAGCTACATGAACATCACTGGCTGCCGCCATGGACAGCAGCACCGCCGTGCTGGGGTCCTTGGAGCCTAGGTGTCCTCCGGCAGGTCCCCTGCTTGCCCCTCTGCACCTGTCACAGGCCAGGGGTGCCCCTCACTCCAATCTGATTAGGACTGGGGACAAAGGATGGATTTCCCCCAAACTTTGCCTCACCCTCTGCACATCTCCACTTCTGGGTGGCCAGGGGAGGTGCCCCCCTGTGTCTCTCTGTGCAGGCCCAGGGCTGGGCATCTTCATTTGTGATGCTCCTGCCTGAGTTCCTTTCTGCTCTGGCTCCTCACAGGGGAACAGGAGCCATGGTTCAGGGGAGAAACAGGCCAAAGAAACCTGCCAGGAAGGAGGCCCCTCCCCGGCCCCTCCCTGGACCCCTCCCCCGGCAGATCCCGAGCTGCCCAGGCCTCCTCTCTGCAGGTCAGGACCCTGCTGTTGGGCTGGCCCAGGTGGACCTGAGGGGAGCTGGGCAGCTGTGGCCAGGTGCCACTGTCATTCACTGGCTTGATGTCACCTGCTCAGGTGTAGGAAATGGCTCTCCACTGGGAGCTGCTGGGGCTGCCACGTGGGTGGCAGGAGGCAGGCTTGCCGAGGGCCACCAGGGAGGAGTTTTGAAGTCCCCCAGTCAGCTGCAGAGGGCGGGGGGCTCCTGGTATGTGACAAGAGGCCCAGCTCTGTACGCCGAGCCCTCAGGTCTGGAGAGCTTGGGCTGGTGGACATGACCCGGGGGGTGGAGGTATCACCTGGAGTCAGGGAGGAGCCCCGGAGGCCGGCCAGGCGGTGGAGACATCCCTGGACACTTTGTCCCGCCAGCAGCCCGGGTGCCAGGAGCACTAGGTGAGAGGCCCCCGGGCTTGGGAGGCAGGCAGCCCTGGTCCTGGCCTCGGGTCAGTGATCTGCTCTGGACCAGTCGGCCGCCCAGCCTTGCTGGAGTCCCGTCTTGGGAAGCGATTGGATGGCCTTCCTCTGGGGCTGTGCCGACAGTGCCCAGCGCAGGATGGACACGGGTGCTCAGGAGGGGAAGCTGAGGCCTGCACCTGAGTCCGAACTCCTCAAACCAAGCCCCTGACTCCCGCAGGGACAGAACTGGCCATGGCAGATGACAGCAGGCAGCCAGGGACTCAAGGGCCCTATGACAGGGTCAGAGATTCAGAGCTGCAGGCAGGCGCTGGGAGGACTCTGGGCGGCTGGAGCAGGGCCAGCAGTCAGGGCCTCAGGACTCCATCCCAGGTGAGGCAGAGGCCAAGCCCCAAGCTACTGCCCATTATGGGTGTCCCCCAAATCCACAAGTTGAAGTCTTAACCTGATGAGCCTCCAAGTGTGGCCTTAAAGGTCCTTGCAGATGTAATTAGGTTCCTGTGGATGTAATTAGTTAAGCTCAAATGAGGTCACACTGTAGTAGGGCGGTTGGTGGCTGATTGGGGTGGGGACAGGGAGAAGGCCATGAGACAGCAGAGGCAGAAGCAGGTGATGCCTCTACAGGCCGCACCTTGCTGGGGACAGCCAGCCTGCAGACGCAGAGGCCTGGAGGGCATTCGCCCCCATGGCCTCGGGAAGAACCTACCCCCACCCTTGACCCTGGACTTCTGGCCTCTGGGGTGGTGAGACACTAAGTCCTTGCTCAGTTCATGGTGGTTTGTCATGGACACATGAACTGCACCAGAGCTCCTGAGACTCCTCTGGGCAGGGTAAGGAGGGTGGCCTGGAGGGGCCATGCCTGAAGGCTGGGGAGGCCAAGAGGTGGTCCGTTCAGGTATACCTTGTTATCGTCACCTTGTGTCACGAGGCTGGGAGTTCCGGGTGTGACCCAGGTGGGAGGTATTCTAGGTGGCACTTCCCAAGTGGAAGGTGTCTAGGGGGCTTGTCTTGGGTGGGCCTGTCTTGGGTGGGTGTGTTGCAGGCTGGACGCCCCTGGAGCACGATCCCAGAAACAGAGGGCACCACAGGCTCTAGCTGTACCTTGGCCACCACACAGCACGAGCAGTCACTCTGATGTCTCAGCCATGGAAGTTTGGTGGCTACTGCACTGTGACCTAGGGCAAGATGGCCAGTGGAAGGCCCAAGGCTCCTCACAACAGGAGATCCCTGGGACTCAGCTGACCTTGATCCTTCCTTCTGCTACAGGCCAGCTTAGGCCTCTGCCTCCCCAGGGCCAGGGCTGGCTGCAGAGCCTCAATGAAGGGTCACTGGGGACAGAATCAAGACTCAGGCAGCTCGAGGAAGAAGCCGCGGCTGTTCCTGTCCAAGGTAATTATCCCCGCCGTCTGAGGCCGACTTTTAATAGCAGCGTTATTTATTAATGTGTTAATCAATGTTATCTCCTCGGTAATAGCCTGGCTGCAGGGACCTGTGTGTACCTCCTAATAAGCAGCTCTGCAGGCCCTCCAGCCCCCAGTCACTGCCATCCTCCCTGTCCTCATGCGTTTAGCCACTGCCAGCTCCACAGGCCCTGGAACTGGGCAGATCCGGTCAGCCGGGAGTCCAGAGGTGGGCAGGGCTTCCCCAGCAGGGACAAGGAAGGACAGTAGGAGGAGCCGCTGCCCTTGCAGGAGGTCTGCGTGGGCTAGCGCTGACCTAAGTTTGAGCTTACTTGGTTTATTCTGAGCCACAAGAGGTCACAGTCCTGTGACCTTGTAAATCTTGACTCTTGTCCTCCGTTCCCTGAGGAAGATGGTGTTCTACTCTAGGGACCCGCGGGGTGGGTGGCTTAGTCGATGTGTATGCAGCTCTGAGGATGATGTCTTGCCTGAGTGCTTGGGTCCCTCGCTCCAGGTGGGTCGAGCAAGGCACAGAGGAGTTTAGGACTGGCCTCAGGTCACCTGGCCAAGCGAGCTCAGAGCCCAGCCACGGGGCCTGGGGACACTCAGCAGCAGCTTCACAGAAGGAAGCAGCCATTGGTGTGTGTCCAGCAGCCTCTGGTCCCCCAGCCCTGCCTGCGTAGGCCGGGCTGGCCTTCCCTGTCTGCATCCCCATGTGGCTTGGTCCCCCGTGTCACTCTGTCTGCTGAACTGCCTTGTCCCCCTCAACACCCCTGGGGAGGCCTTGGGAAGGACGGGGGCTTCCGTCTCCTGAAGAGACAGCCCTCAGCTCTTACCCACAGGTTGGATGAGATCGAGGGCCAGCGCCGTCCACCCCATCCAAGGGTGAAGACGGAGCATCCCGTTTCCCAGCCTCGCAGGGTCCTGAACTCACGTCCTCTCGGGAACCAGAAGGTCACACCCACGAGGGCATCGAACCTCTGTGATAGAGCAGGTGGCTGTGGAAAAGCAGGTGGTGTGGCCGCGTGCCAGTCCTGGACCCTGCTTGAGTCCCTGGCGGGTCGGGAGCAGGGGCCCAATGCCCCAGGGATGTCAGGAAGACCACAAGCCACAAGTCCTGGGACTCAGTAACCTGGACCCGCATTAAATAAATAAAAGGTTCCCACAAAAATCAATTAGAAAAAAAGTCCAGTAGGGCTAATAGAAAGGGACCGTTCACAGAAGGGGACTCTGAATGGCTCCTAATGTGTGGAAATATGACCAACCTCAGTCGGGACAAGAGAGGAGCAAACCAAGCCGTAAAACGTTCCCCCGCCATGCACCCGGGTGCAGCCTGGTGACCTGCATTCGCCATGTAGGGGGGTGGGCTTGAGATATGGCGGGGTGCGGCCCTGGCCACAATCTTCTATGGAGAAACACTGAGGTGGTTTCCAGGGTTTTGTTATTGAACCGTGGTGTCAAAAATAGCCTTATTCATGCGGGATTCGTAGGCGACTCCAGAAGCCAGGAGTGTCCCTGTAGGATAAATCTCTGGAGGTGAGCTTGCTGAATCAGAGACTGTGTCCATTTATAATGTTGGAATTGTCCCATCACATTCCGTGAGCTTGTGCCAACCGATAACAGCACTGGGTGTGGGAAGTCCCCCTCAACATCCCACCTCACAGGCACATGTCGCCGGGCTGCACCTGCCAGCCTGGCGGGTGAACCTGTTACAGCTTGGTTTGCTCCTCTCTTGTCGCGAGTGAGGTTGGTCATATTTCCACACATTTAAGAGCCACTCGAATGCCCCTTCTGTAAACGGTCTTTTTTTGCTAGCCTGTTGGACTTTTTTCTGAATTGATTTTTGTAGGAACCTTTTATTTAATAGAGGAATTAAGTCCAGGTGTAGGACAGGACTGTGATATTCCTGTGGTTCATCCTTAGGGACCAAACAAAACTGCTCTGGTGGCTTTGGCCCAGTAGGAAGGTCTCCTCTTTACGTGGCTGCTTAAAAGCTGTCCTTTGTGGCTCTTTTTGGAACAAGGTACGAGGGAAGGAGCTTCTGCTTGCTGGTTTTTCTTCCTCATGGCCCCTGGTTGCACTTCCACATCAGACGTCTGACAGCGATATTTCCTCCTGCAGTCACCTCCCCTAGCCCCTGGCCCTCCAGGCACACACAGCCCCTGCACGGCCACAGCTCTGTCCCCAGCTCACGCTGCTGCTGGACAGGGAGGTGGCCCTGGCTCCCAGCAGGATCTCCTGTCCTTCCGTCTGGATGTGTGGGCCTGCGGTGCAGGGCTGGGGCTGGGGGGGCCAGCAGGGCAGAGGTCACTGGGAAAGCCAGGCTCGCAGAACCTTCTTTTCCCTCGGCAACTGATACTCGGCTACTGTGGGATCCATGTCTGGGAGGCTCGGTCTGGTGGCTTCCATCTCTTCTCTTCTTCCTGGGAGTGCAAGCTCTCTCTCTCTCTCTCTCTCTCTCTCTCTGGCTCTGTGAGTTCTCCGTTCACTGCCCGGGCAACGTCAGTAAACTTTGCCCAAAGGATCAGGGTTGGCTTCCAGCTCCTTGATATTTACCAAGTGGAACGTCCCTAATACCAAACCCAAACACCTAGCAATTAGATTTCAAATCATCCTTTGAGGCAGCGTCAATGTTAGGGAGGGTCCGGAACATTGAAATCCAGAGACCTGTGCCCATCGCCCATGCCCTCCTGCTCCTTGGGTGCTGGCCAGGCTGCCCGCTGATGTGCTGGTGCCCCTGGTCCTGATGCTCTGGTCCCCCCTCCTCCTGTATCCTAGCAACGCTTCCTGGCAGCCCCCTCCCCTGTGTGCTCAGGTGGCCTCTCTGGAGCAAGTCCCCGCCAGGGTTTATCATGGAGGGAGGGAGCCCACGTTGTCAGACCCCAGACAGGCTGTGGTGAGCCGTGGGGGTTGGAGGACAAGGTCACATGGCCCCGTGACCTGTGTCCTGGGTGCACCCCAAGCCCTGCGCCCCAGAGCTCCCAGGAGGGCTGTGTGCATTGCTCGGTGCCCCCTCCCCAGGCCTCCGCCTGTTCTCGTTCACCTCTCTGTGGCGCTGGACTTGGAGGGTGCCATGCCCCACCTTCCTCCTAGCCATGCCCCTGTCCTGGCTGTGCTCCTGTCTTTCCCACAGTGCCCACCCGCCTTCCTGTCCTGGGCAGTGCTGCCCCTCGCCCTGCCCGAGACTCTCCCCACGAGGGCTGCAGCCCGTTCTGGGTCAGCAAATGGCCCCAGCTGCCGTGGGATGAGCACGGGCTCCCCCTGGGGTGGTGGGCCCTGGAGGGCAGCACCGTGGCTGTCTTGCTCACTCCTGGGCCTGGTGGCATCCGGGCACCCAGGGGGGACCGGCAAGGGCTGGATGGGACAGAGAGAGCGGGGACATGGGAGTGACCTGGTGGAGGAGGGGGACGCTGTGTGTTGGGAAACAGGGCTCCTGGCCCTAGGCTCATGTGGTCGCCCTGCACCAGAGGACTCTGGCCAGTGTCCTTTGCCTCCAGGGCTTCAGCTCCCTGACCTGCTCAGTGAGGGCTCTGGGCTGGAGTTCATCGGGCAGCCGATGTGGGCACTGGGCCAGGTGGCCAGAACTAGGTCCTGGTGGCCGTCCCCAGGGGCCTGGTCAGGTGAGGGCAGTGAGGTGCTCCTGAAGGCCAGGCCTGGTGCAGCAGGAGACAAGGTGGGGCATGGCCAGCTGCCGAGGGAGCCGGGTGGCAGCTGGACATCCCTGCAGGGGCTGGCTGTGGTCTGTCCCCTGCTGTCCTTGACGTTCTCTCTGGAGGTGGGTGCTGCTCTCCCCACCCACACGCAGCCTGACCCTGGCCGGGGAGGGAGCCCCGAGTGCCCAGTGGGGCGTGAGCCCGTGGGACGTGGTTCAGAGGGAACAATAGATCAATTTTGATACATTGTCATCAAGGAAAGTCCAAAACCGAGGCTCCAGTCCTTCATGCTGCCGTTTCCTGAGTCACTTTCTCCTCACCTCAACAGACAGCCCGGCCACAGAAGCCCAGCTTTGGCTGCGGACGTGCGGAGCCGTGCGGAGAAGCCAGGCCCTGCTCCCCTGCTGGCAGGGCACCCATGAGCATGGTGCTGCACCCACCACAGGTGGGGGAGAGACTCGCAGCCTTCTGCTTTCCCTCCTGGTCCCCCCGGGCTCGGCACACTGGGGAGCCGCAGCCCCCCAGTGTCAACGTCCTGGAGCCGTGGCACAGTCGCCCCTACCTGAGCACAGATGGCCCAGCGTCCCCTGCAGTGGACAGTGGTGGGCGCCAGGACCCTCTGTGAGCTCAGTGGACAGCAGGCAGCGGACTGCGGCTGCGTGGTGCACCAGGGAGCTGCCCTCTCTCCTCGCCCTCTGCTGGCCTCTGCCCTGCCTCCTCCAGAGAGGACGTCAAGGACAGCCGAGGACAGACCACAGCCAGCCCCTGCAGGGATGTCCCTGATCTTGAAAGACGCTGCGAGCTCTGGCTGTCTTCAGGAGGGCACCAAGTCGTCACAACAGCGTTTCTCCAAGTCACTTTCCAAATACTCCATGTGGCTCTTGGACACGACACAGGAGGGCTAGTGGTGGCCGTGTTCTCCACGTCCTCAGGGCCAGCCCAGGATGGCAACGTGAGGAAGCTGCAGGCTCCTGAAGGCATGGCAAGGTGAGGGGCCTAGACCTTGCCGCAGAGTCACCTGAGAGGGCCCCTGTCATCTACCCTCGGCACAGGTGGGAGGAAAGCACTTCTCTGGTGTTGGCAGCGTGAACTGGAGTGGCCTTTTTGGGGGAGGGCCAAACGCAGAGATCTACTGCGGTTTCAGATGTGCACAAGCCCTCCGTGCCAGCAAGGCGTCTGGTTGACCTTACGGACGCATCTGCAATGAGCACAGAAGGCAGCTCAGGGAGGCCCGGCAGCTCCCCAGGGACACGTCCCCAGGAGGGCTGGCTCCGTCCCTTCCTGGGCTCCTTATGATGGAGCTCTATGCAGCCCCGAAGGAAAGAGGCGGGTCCGGGTCTCAGCAGAGCACTAGACGCGTGAAACAGATGCCACACGCCACCTCTGTGCTGGAGGTCACTCCTGCACACGTGCAGATGGAGCCTGTCCCTGGAACCACAGATGCCTCCTCTTCACGCATCCCCTGGGCTCGGCTGTGGACCTGCCTCGTGCAGCTGCCTGTTCAGGGGAGACAACATGACCCACCAGCCCACCCACGGTGCTCCTCTGTGACAAGTGGGACCCCAGGACCTCGTCACAACAGGAACTGTGCGATGGCTTCAGCTTGAGGGTCACTCCTGACGGTTCTCAGGGGCCAAGAAAACACAGCATCCACTCTGTGGTTTGTGATGTGCAAACTGGATTTATTTCCTTACATGAATTTAGAAGGCGTTCCACGTGGAGTGTGGGGCCCTGTCCCCCCTCCCCGAGGATCTGATAGTCCCATGTAAGCATGAAGGGAACAGGGACTTTCCTGTGCCCCTAATTTGTCTGCAGGCCCAGGCAGAGCTGCTCACACCCCGTAGGCCCTCAGAGGAAGTCCCCTTCTTCTGCACCCAGGTGGAGGGTCAGTGCCATCTCTGTTCCTGACACCTTGCCCTGGCCAGTCTAGTACTCTGAACCCAGGAGACACAAGCAAGTTCCGGGGTGAGAATGAGGCTTCTCTCCATGGTCAGAGAAGGTGCAGTCAAATTAAGCACGGCCTGGGCCTGCCCACGTACTTAATAAGGTCTGCGCGGGGCAGAACAGCCGATGCCCTCTTTGACTTGAGATATTGAAATGAGCCTTGAGAAACCACGTTTCACGTTGGGAACCTTTGAGCTGTTTGCTCCATTAATCTTGTTACGGTGGTGACCTGGGAGGCCCCCCTGGGTGGCCGTGGGACCTCCTGTGCAGCGGCCACCCTGCTCTGCGTTCTGGTGAGATGAGTCCAGGGCCCCTCCATGCTCTGGTGGCCTCTGCCCCCACAGCCTCCCTGGGTCCCCTCACCCATGTGGGTGTAAAGGAGGCTTTGGGGGCATTTCTCTTGTCATTTCCCATAGTTAGGTGACATTCAGAGGACCTTGGGTGGCTGTGAAAACACGCTTTTAAATAACCCTACAAGCTTCACCCTGGACATTGGCCCAGGACAAAGAAAGGTCCATATCTTAGTTGGCCCCAAGACCCAGGAGGTGTGGGGGGGATTTTGTCTTCTGATTGGATAGAACAGCTGTCACTCCTCTTGTCCTGGGCTGAGCTCTGGTCCCAGGGTGTCTCGGTGACACAGCTCTCCCTGGAGCCCTAGTGACAAAGGACAGCACTGGCTTCAGAAGCCTGCTTCCCTGTGGGTCAAGCCCCAGCCTAAGTGGTCAGTGTCTCCCAAGGCAGTGTGGACTGGGGCCTTCGGCACACAGGCCCATGTCATGGTAGGTCCCCTGAGAGACAGGGGAGGGGGTCTCTCACCGTGTTTGATTTCTTTAAAAGCTGAAGGACTTTGCTGAGCTTAATTTTCAGTGAATTATAAGAAACCCCCAAAGGCTTTTCCCCCCCACCCAGTTGTCCCACGGAGGGAGGCGCCATCTCTGTCACACGCCCCTCGCCCCTCGCGGAGTCCGTCCCGCTCACTTAACTAGGCCCCTGGACCAGACCTGCTGTCCTTCTGCAGCTCAGCTGCCCCTCTCCCTTGTGGGGGGATCTCAGATCACGTGGGTGTTTGTGAGCTTGTCCCTGTCCCCTGCGTGGTCTGCAGTGACTGCCACCTTGTGCACTTTGTCCTGGTGCCCCAGGACCTGGCACGTGGCACCTGGGTACGAGGCAGGAGACTCTGCACCCTTCCCCTGCTCTGTCTCCAATGCCCCAAAGAGTCCCTGGCAGGTGCCAACGCGGGCTGACTGGGTGCACACTCAGATGTGTTCCCTGGAGCTGTGGGGACAAGTGACCCTGAACGAGGTGGATAAATAACAGAGAGGTGTCGTCGTGGTCCCCAGGGCCCTGCTTCTCCCCTCGGCTCTGCGGGGGAGGCAGCCCGGCCTCTACAGCCTTCCAGCCTCCGGAGGCTGCTGCGTCCTGCGTGTCCGGGGCTCGTAGCGGCCTCAGTCCCAGCCCTGCCTCATCTCTATGGGCCTTCTCTCTGCGTCTCCGTGGCTGGGTCCACACTTCCCTCTTCTCCAAGATGCCAGTCACCGATCAGGGCCACCTCAGCCTCCTCTTACCTGGTCACGTCTGCTGACTCCTTCCCAGTGAGGCCTCGTTCACAGGTACCAGGAGTTAGGACCTCGACGTAAGTTTTGGGGGGACTCGGGGGAACCCCTGGCACTGCTGGATGAAGGACAGAGGCCAGGCTCAGCGGCAGCCCTGAGCAGCCCACGCTGAGCAACAGGCACCGTCCGCGGCGCTCTGTCCCTGCTGTGGTTGGACACGAGGTGACGGCCGGGCCAGGCTCTGCCGCGTGGGGCCCCGGCTCAGCCCCGCCACCGCCCTGCGAGGGAGCACACCCCTCCACCTCCTCCTCCAACGTCCAGCGAGCGCTTCCTCCTGGCCCTGCCGGGACAGGACCCCGCGGTGACATCTTTCCCAGGGCTGAGAGTCCGCGGGAAACAGTTTCCGTGGATTTCCTCTTTCTGCCCTTCTTTCTCAGTCACTTCAACGGCACGGGCCGCCTCATAAATTTCGTAATCCTCAAATTACATTTCTGTCATCTGCCCATTCGCTTTATTACCTGCTGATAAAGAAAAGGTCAAAGTCAGTAATCCCAGATTTCACAAGCACTGAATCACCCCGATAAATAGGAACCCTTTCTCTGAAAAGGCAAAATGATAACATTAAAATGTTAAAAAAAATTGTCATCAGAATATTTTTAAGAGGATGGTAACCTTTCGATCGGACCTGCTCTTTGCTGAACAAGTCAAACGGCACAATTATGTCTTCCCTGAACTTTTGCGGCTTTGAGTCTCAATGGGTGAGATTTGGCTTAACGTAAAGAACAGCTTCATAATGCCCCGTGCCCCCCACAGTGCGTGCGACCTACGGCTGTGAGTGTCTTCCTCAGAGACGGGAGGTCCTCGATCACAGGGACCAAGTTCCTGGAAGTTTTCAGGGGCAGAGGCATAGCTTTGGGTCCACTGATCAGCCTCGAGGGCTATTTCAGTCCCAAGGTTTCGTGAACATTCACCAACCCTTCCATTCACCAGCCGGAGTTTCTGCAGAACATTCTGTAGGTCCAGCTTGGGCTACATGATGAGGTCTCAGCCCTCAGGAGGCTTCTGGAACCAGGCGCATCACGGGGACAGAGGGCTGTGGGCTGCAGGTCAGGGCTGCCCCTGGCCCCTCTAGGGTGGAGCTCCGGGTAACTCTCACAGGGGTCTTGGTGGCCTGGTCTGGCTCTGTCCGCTGTAATTCTGTAGGTGGGCTTAGAGAGGCCACCCTGGACCTGGCCATCAGGACAGATCTGCCCATAGCCGCGAGGGACAGGAGGCTCCAAGGGCCCCTCCCCTGCGCTCACGGAGGGAGCCCCGCTGCGCTGCCCACCCCACCACTCTGCCCTTCAGAGCCAAGCTCTGGCCCGGCAGCTCCGAGCTGTGCAGGTGCCCCGTGGGCAGGCTACGGTGCTCTCAGAGCCACGTGAGGCCCAGGAGAGGCCTGTGGTCCTTGTTCCCTTTGGAAGCTGACATCGGAAAGGACAGCTGGGGGGAGACCTTGGGAGCTGCTGTTGCCATGGCCACCGAGGGCCCTGGGGACCTAGAACCATCCTCCGATCCACGAGCCGCAGAGAAGCTGCCTCCCCTCTCTGGAGCCTGCTGAGGTGGGCAGGAGCTGGGGCCCCTGGTGGGGCCAAGGACGAGGAGAGGCTGACACAGGGCCAAGGGGAGGCCAGCCCACAGGGAGAGGACAGAGCACCCGGGAGGAAGCTGTCCTCCAGCGCTGCCTGATGAGCGCAGAGAGGCGGGGTCCCCAGTCACGTCACCAGGAAGTGGGGACGAGCAGGAGCACAGCTGTCTGTCTGTCTGTCAGAGGGTTCCTGCCTGCCTTCCTCACCGGCCGTTCTGGAAAGCTCAGAGGTCCTCAAGGGAGGAGCCTCTTGGGGACGTCACCATCTCCGCACCTGAGAGTTGACCCGGGGAGAGGGTTCTAGTCAGCTGCTGTGACCAAAAGACTCGACAAGAACCACACAGAGGAGGAAAAGTCACTGGGCTCCTGGTTTCCGAGTCAGTCCAGAGGGCTGAGGCCAAGCTCTGGGCCAACATGGAGCCACATCATGGTGGAAGGGTGTGGGCGGGGAGAGCAGTTCAGGGCGTCGCACCCCGAAGCAGAGAGGGAGCTCCAAAGGCTCGTCCCCAGTGAGCCACCTCCTTCAGCCACACCCTCCGCCTCCCGTCACAGCCCAGCTGATCCATAACAGGGGCTGATCCACTGGGTGGCTGGGTTCAGGCTTCCACCACCCGGTCATTTCACCTCTGAACTTGCCTGCACTAACACATGAATTTTTGGGGGACACCTCATATCTAAACTGTAACAGAAAGTGACTCTAACTGTGAAACGTCCTGTGGTCTTGCCTTCTGTTCCTGGACTGGCAAGTAAAGGCAGTGGGCAAGTGGACTGGGGGCCCAGGCTGCCTGGAGCCAGCCCTCACCACACCATCCCCAGCATTGCCTCCCAGCTTGTGAAGGTCCAGGGCTGTGGAGAGGCTGAGAAACCCGTGCACATAGAGAATTGTCCATTCAGCAAACAAACATGGGGCCTGTCCTCCAGAGATGCTGGGCCAGTGCTGGCCCCTCTGTGGCACGCAGCAGAGGCGTGGTCCTTGCTGATTCCCAAGCCACAATCCAGGCACCTGTGGGTGTCGAGGGAGGGGTCCGTGTGGTGGTGGAGCACACGGGGTGGAGCACACGGGGTGGTGACAGGTCCTGCAGGGAGTGAAACTTGGTGAATCGCACACATGCCGTAGGAAGATGCACACAGGTACGGCCTGGAGACATATGGAGACACACTCCTGCACACACACACACACACACACACAGACGAGACGCACCCACAGGCATGCACGATCACTCACACCCACGTGGACAAGCTACCTGAACATACAACACACTTCCACACAAACACGCACAGGCCCAGAGACTCCCGTGTGAGCTCTCGCGCAGGGGAGGGCGTGGAGAACTGGGATCCCACAGGTCTGTGCACTGGTTTGCCGCAGGGTCGTGTAAGAGTCGCCACGGGGAGGCTGGGAGAGGCTGAGGGAGGCTGGGAGAGGCGTGTGGGCCTCTGCACCGTGTCTGCATCTCTCCACGAGCCCAGGGTGACGTTGAATGTCAGTGTGAGCTGATGGCTGGACTCCTGATATGTTCCTACGCAGAGTGAACTTGTATTAACTGAATTTAATATTAAAAATACATTAGATTTAATGTAGTAAATTAATATAAACATAAAATAGTGGTTGAGCAAATCCTTGCAGGGAGTGAAATATTCAAACCCCTCCTAGTGAAGGGTTCCATGGCTCCATCCCACATAAAACAAAACAAAACAACAACAACTGTTGAGAGCCACAGTCAAAGGGCCCCAGCAAACTTCCAGCTGCCAGCTGATTGGCTCCTCTGCGGTGATGCTCATTGGGCTGTTTCCCTGCCCTTTCAGACCACGGAGCTGCTCACTGGGGGACTCTTTTGGCTCCGCCCTCGCAACCCAGCCAATCGGCCTCAAGAGCAGGAGGATTTGAGGGAGGTTGAGAGGCTTGTGGGAAGCTGGTGAAGGGTTCCAAGGCTCCATCCCACATAAAACAAAACAAAACAACAACAACAACAACAGCAAAAAGCCAACCAAACCCACCCTCCGAGCAGTCGGGCTTTCTGTGGTGCTGGCAGGATGGCGAGGCGTTGGGGGACAACGGCCTGGGAGACAGGTTGGGACAGGTTGGGACAGGCGTGGCGGCTCGGCTCTGGCAGCACAGGGATAGAAGCGCACCCTCGCGCTCCCGGAGCCCTTCCAGGTCCCATTTCTGCCTCCCCCAGGGATGAGAGACCAACGCAACTGCCCCCCCCAAGAGGAACCACAGGTGGAGCTGCCCCCGGCCCAGCCTGGCCGCCACGGAGGGCGTGGGCACCCTGGGCGCCCGTTTCTGGGCCCTCTGGGAGCTTTCAGTACTGGTGGTGAGGGACAGAGGGACCCTCTGGATGAAGCACTGATGACCCAGCAGCTTATCGGGGGCGGGAGGGGGATGTATGTCCTGTGGTCTTGATAGCCCATCTGAAAAGGGACACAAAAGTCACTGCAAAGTCCTGCTTCCTGCCACCTCCGGCCCATGGCTGGTCCATGGCATGACTTTTGTTTTCAGAGTGTCTGGCCCGTGCCTGCAAAGGGAGGCGCCGGGCCTTCGGGACGGCAGGGTTCGCCCTGGGTCCCGTGTGCGACGGGAGTGACCCCAAGGCAGGGCCGAGAGGCCCAGGAGCATCGGAGCGGAGCCGCCTCCCCCCCCCCCCCCC
>NW_026000102.1:5425429-5434647 GCF_001458135.2 Marmota marmota marmota
CCCAGAACTCCTCCTTCGCTGCGGGCCTCCGGGAGTCCTGTGGGGCATCTCAGCACGGAGATGCCCACTGACAGCTGCCTCCGTGTCTCCGCCTCTGCCCGTGGGAAGGACTTTCTGGAGTGGTGAAGGGAGGAAAGGTCCATCTCCGCTGGCCTCGGGACCCCGGGAGTTGCCAAGGTGCCAGGCCTTGCTTCAGGACCAGAGCGAGCAGAACCCTTCCCTGTGGAGCTCATTTGGAGGAGAAGCACCTTGTGCCTGACACTTGAGTTAAGCAGGATGAAGGGCCCTTGTGTGTCCCCAGACCCAGCCGGTCCTGCTGGCTTGCCGGCCTCAGGTTGACTAGAGACTTGGTCACAGGGATCATGGAGGGTGGAAGAGGCTCCAGGAAGTCAAAGAGAACGTCCGATTTCAATGGGGCCAAAGGCAGAGCCCAGCAGCTGCAGGCCAGGAGGCAGGTGGCGTGTCCTGGGCCCAGGAGCTTGTGACCTCCCTGATCCCACGTGGCACACGGTTCTAACGCAGTCGGTGTCTGATGCACATGGAAGGGCCCCGTCTCTGAGCCAGGCAGGTTCTGGAGCAGCTGGAGCAGCCCTCCCGGGGCAGAGCTGGGTGGCATGGGCACCCGGCCTGCTGCGTGGGCATAGAGGGGAAGAGCCTTTCTCTGTGAGACCCGCAGGCGGAACTCAGGTTCAGAGAAACAGGATTCATCAGACAGAAAACAGAAGCTTCTCAAAATCGGAGCTGTTCAAAGTCTGAATAGGCCACTCCCCGGGCAATGCCCCGCGGGCTCCTGGGCCTGTCTGGGAGAGGCTGGCAGCAGGGCGGGCTCCTCGCAGGGGGCCGTGGGGCCAGGACTTGGATTAAGTGGCGCTCCAGCGGTGTTGAGGACCTGAGGTCTCGGGCGGTGGGCGCAGGGACGGCTCCTCAGTGAGACTCCTTAAGGACAGCTTTTGGCCCCTTCCTGGCAGGAGTCCCCTGTGCCTCTGCCTGCTGGTCGTCCCTGTCCTCTACAAAGGACGAAGTTCCTGGGCAGATCTGAACCCACCTGGACACACCTCCCCTTCACGCCAGGCCGGGCTCCTCTCAGGGCCAGTTTCCCATGTTGCCCAGGTCTGGAGCGTCCTGGGGCGGACCCCAGCATCCCGTCCTGAATCATGCGCTCAGGCGTTTGTCCCACACGCCGGCCTCCGCAGTCGGGGTCCAGGTGGGGGAGAGGAGTGGGCTGGCCTGAGTCCCCTCCATTGGTCCTGGGAGGTCGGATCACAGAGTGCCCCAGGCCAGGTGCCCACACCTGGCAGCCTCAGGACCTCATCCTGTACGAGGCTCCAGCCAAGCGGCTCTGTGGTGAAGACGTCCCCTCACGGAGGGCCAAGTCGCTGTGACAGAGCAGAAGGGTGGGCACAGAAGGAGCCGCTGGCGTTGGGAACAAGAGGCCCATTTGCTGGTCTTCCCTCCTGCTGCAGTGGGGGGTCCCTGGCTCCCCAGCGTCAGGCAGCCACTCTTGCTACCTGCCTTCCGGACCATTCCATGCCTCACAGGGGGCCTGGCGTCCTCTCGGCTGCTCCTATCACATCCTCTCCCCACTTGCTCTTCTATTTCTCTTGACCTGGGCAGCGTCCACCCATCCCACCCAGCCCTCGACGGAAGGGGGAGAGACGTTCCCAGGGAGACTCCGGCCAACCTCTCACCCTCAGCCCACTGGCTTGCAGGCCTTTGCTGACTCCAATGATGGTGATGATACTGGACACTGGACATACCTGCCCACTCCATTTGTGTCTCGAAGCAGGTACCGACCCCAAGGCTCGTAAATAAGAACAAGAGGGTGGTAGACGTTTATAGAAGGTGACGTTCCCTGCTTCAGATCATAAATCCTCATGGGAACACACAGAGACAACATGCCAGAAAGAGCCATTCTGACGAGGAGAGACAAGGACCCAGGGGCCCGGTCGGTGCCCAGAGCCAGCTCCCGGAGCGCCCTTTGAGCCTCGTGCTGGGCGTCGAGGGGGCAGGGAAGGGGGTCAGGTGCAGGCTGAGCCTTCTGGTGGTGCCAACTTCCCATTAGAGTTTACAGCCCAGTGACTCATGGATCTGACATTTATTGGGCATCCCCCGGATGTCAGGGCATATGTCCGCAGCGGGTGACGGAACGAGTCCCTCCTTCACAGGGCTGAGATCCCGCGGGGGTCATGGGCGGATTGTGCTACGTGCCATCAGGAGCAGGTGGGGTAGAGGCAGGGCACTGTGGAGAGGCCGGCTCCTGGACTTACCTGTGGATTAGGCAGTGTCCTCACGTCCCCGGGTTGCTCATTTTTTGGAACCCTAGCGCTCCTGAAAGGGGCCCTCGAGTGCCCCAGGACCTCAGGGAAGCCAGGGAGCAGAGGCTTCTTACAGGAAGGTGGACGGAGGGGAGAGCCCACAGGACATCTTCCACAGTCCTCTTGAAGACGATGGCAGTGTCAGGTGGAGGTGGAGGTTGGAAGTCAGACCCGAGGTGGCATCTGTGGAGGGCAGCTCACTATGAGGAGCTCTGCACAGACTGCCCAGCTCCCAGAGCGCTGGAGACGGAGGCAGAGACCCTGGAGACCACCAGCCCTCGCGGAGACGCCGGTGGCTGCCTTCCTTCCTCTTCAGCCCCACGGACAGCGCAGGGTGCCTGGGAGGCGGGTCCAGGAAACCCCTTCATCCCCCAAAATGCACCTGGATGAACCCAACCCCAGGGGCTGAGAGACTGTGATCAAACACACACAGGATCATCTGAGGGTGAGCCTTAAAACTGTCAGGCTTACTGAGACGTCACCAGGGCAGAAGGACCCCCATGCCCTGCACATACACCCCCAAACTGCCTCTCATGGCTGAGTCGTGCCGCCCCAGACCACAGGCTGGAGACGCAGCCCCTGGTACCTGGGAACGCGATGGCATTTGGAGATGGGGTCTTTAAAGGAGTGAGTCCAGATAAGGTCATTAGGATGAACTCTAGTCAGCTGTGACTGGTGTGGGGCAGACGTGAACAGAGGGAAGGTGATGTGAGGCTGTCGGCAAGCCAAGGAGAGCCAGGCGCAGTGGCACACGCCTGTGATGCCCGCAGCTCAGGAGGCTGAGGCAGGAGGATCGCAACTCAGAGGCCAGTCTAGGCAACTCAGCAAGACCTGTGTCAAAATAAAAAGAACTGGGGATGTAGGTCAGTGGTCAAGTGCCCCTGAGTTCAGTCCCTAATACCAGGAAAAAAAAAATCCAAACAACAAAACAAATCAAGGAGAGAGGTCTCCGGAGGAGCCAGCCCTGCAGACACTTCATCCTGGACGTGGACGTCCAGCCTCCAGGACTGGGGGAAAATTAATTTCTGTTGTTGCAACTGCTGGCCTGTGGCACTTGGTTACACCAGCCCTGGTGACACATGCAGCCCTGATGACACATGCAGAGGATGGGCCTTGTGCCCACGGGCTTCCCTGAGGTCCTCTGCAGCCCCTCCGTCTTGCATTCCCCCCACAACCCCCTCCCTGGGCCTTTCTCATCTGCTTTCTGTCATTGCAGATCACTTGAGAATTTCACAGAACAAAACCGTACAGGGACAGCTCTTACTTTAAAGGGGAGAGGACTGGCTTCTTTCATTCAACACAATTATTCTGATACTTATTCGTGTTGGAACATGTATCAATCGTTATTCCTTTTTTATTGCCAAGTAGTATTCCACTGTGTGAGTGGACAAGGATTTATTTATCCGTTTTTGAGCATTACAAATAAAGCTGCTAGGAATATTTGTATATAAGTCTCCACATGAACATCTGGTTTCCTTCCTCCTGTGTAGACATGAACACCTAGAAGAGCTGGGATTGTGACTCAGTGGTAGAGAACTTGCCTGGCATGTGTGAGGCACTGGGTTCAATCCTCAACACCACATAAAATAAATAAATAAAGGTACTGTGTCCGTGCGCCACACGAGAAGCACAGTGGCTGAGCCATGGGGTAGGTATGACCTGATTCTTAAGACGCTCCAGTTCCCTCCGCTCACAGATGCTTGCTGTGGCCGGTCCTTCCTGTGTTCAGTGTTCTGCGTGACGCGCAGTGGGTCTGGCCGTGGTTTTAGTTGATCAGATGACTGATCACGCTCAGCATCTTTTCATGTGCTCACTTGCCATTTGGATACCTTTTGGGGCCGAGTATCCATTCAAATATTTTGTCACTTTCAACGACTTGGGTCCCTTAATTTTTTTTAACGTTCTTTATGTGCTCCAAAGACAAGGCTCAGAGACATGCTTTGCAGCTGTCTTCTCCGTCCGGCTCCCCTCCTCACTTGGTGAGCAGAATCCTTGGAAAAGCAGGAGTTCAGATTTCAGCCAAGTCCAGTTGGCAGCGACCTGTGAAAGCCTTCTTGCCCACCCCAGGTCATGAATCTCTCGCTGGACGTCTTAGACATTTAGGTTTTACATTTAACACCGTGACTCCGAGTTTTCATGTCTGATAGGATGTTTGAATCGATGTCAATTTCTTTTTGGCACATGGACGGTCAATTGTTTCAGGACTGTTTGTTGAGGATCATCCTTTATCGAATAATGCCTTTGCACCTTTGAGAAAGGATCAGTGTCCACCCAGGTGTGGATTTACTTCTGGACTCCATTCCGGTCCTTTGACCTGTTTATCGACACGGATGTAGTGCCGCTGTGTCTTAATCGCTGTAGTTTTACAATCAGCCTCGAAATCAATTGGTCACTTTTTCAAAATGGTCTTGGCTGCTCCAGTTCCTCTTCATGCCTTTCCACATGAACCTCAGGATCATTTTGTCCATTTCTGCATGAGATCCCACGTTGGATGGACGGCCCTGCACCTGCATGTCACGCGGGATGACGGCCGTCCCAGCCTAATGCGTCTGAACGTCCGTGAACACAGTTGTCTTTCCAGTTATTTATGGGTCTTCAACTCCTCTCAGCACTGTTCCGTAGCTTCCCGCGTACAGAATCTCACCTCTTACATAAGATTTATCCTAAGTTCATTTTATACCATTTTTTGACGCTATTGTAGATGGTGTTCTTCAAGCTCAGGGTCCGGTTGGGCTTGTTGCTCATGTGGACAAGGACAACTCACTTTTGCTCACTGACCCCGCCTTTCCCAGCCTGGTTGAGCTCGCCGGCTCTCGGGCAGCACCTGTCCTGTTGCGGGCACTCCCTCCGTGACGTCGGTGGCCCGAGACTTCTGGCTTTCACTCTGCTCAGCCTGCTGGAATCTGATCAGCTTTATTGGTTTCCTCAAAGGCCAACTTTGGGTTTTATTGATTTTTGTCTCCTTTCCCCCTATTCCATTGATTTCTGCCTCATTTTTTTTTTTTTTTTTTGGGCTTCTTTTTTGCTCCTGGCTTTGGGTTTAATTTCCTCTTCGAGCTTCCGAAGGTGGAACCTGAGTCTCTGGCTTCGGCTCAACCTGGGCTGATTCGTCCTGATGGCTGAGCACTTGGGGGTTCTCCCCAGGGTCCCGGGCATGGGGGGGGGGGGTTCCAGGGCAGCATCTCCACTTGTGAGCCCGAGCAGAGGGTCCTGCTTCCTCGGTCCCTGGAGGCCTCTCGGTGGCCTGGGGCAGTCTTCTCCCACAAGCGCAGCCATAAGGGCTCAGCGGGCCCAGGGGCGCCGTCTGCAGGTCCTCAGAGCTCTCTCCTCCAGCCCCTCCTCTCGGGCCTTTGCCCTGCAGACTCTACTGGCCTGGGTTCCTAGGGAGGCCACCGTGCTCTGTCTGGCCACCAGCCGGGGCACTGCAGGCCTGCTTCCCGGCTCTCCAGGATCCCTGGTGGGCAATGCCCATGTCAGTGTTGTGAGACTTTTTTCTGAGTGCTGGGGATTGGACGCAAGGCCTTGGGCGTGGTGGGAAAGCACATCTTCTTTCTTGGTCCTTTTTTGTTTGGACTGAAACCTCGGCCACCCTGAGTCCTCGCGGACTCACGCACCTCACAGCCTCGGACTTGTCGCCTCCGTGATCACGTGAGCCAATTCCTCATAATGAATCCCGTCCGCCCCACGTCACATTATCTTTGCGCCCTGTGATTCTGCCCCTCTGGGGGACCCTGGCGAGGACACAGTGGTGTTGGTGCAGCCAGAGGGTCAGACCATCTTGCTCAGAAGAGGACGGGCTGAGGTCACTCTGCACTGACACCAAGAATCATCTTGCATAATGGGGACGACTTCCCCATCGCTGGTTGGCCTGGGAAGTCGGCGTTGCTGCGTGGGGACTCTGGCCATCCTCGGAAGCAGGGGGTTGTGGGTTGACCGGATTTCCATGGTCAGGCTCTGCCACCAGAGGTGGCATCCTCTGGTTCCAGCTCTCCAAAATGCAAGCCAGATGGCACCCAATCGACTCTTCGTGTCTCGGTCCTCCCCTCGCTGGCCAGTGGATGCGCCGTGGCCAGTGGATGCGTGGAAAGTCAGGGTGTGTTTGGCATGCCATGGCTCCCCGCTGTCTTGTTAGGGGAATGGCTTCCGGCCCCTGCTCATGTTTTTCAGGCCCATAAAGCAGACTTGATTACACAGTTGTGTTAGCTTGCTGACACGGAAAGACGGCCGACCCCGTGATTAATCAGCTCGTACTGGGCTCGCTGGGAACAACGGCCGTCCTGAGCCACATCCGACAGCACGTCTGCCCTGGGTGTTGCACGGACAAAAGCCATTTCGGCTCCTGAGAGAGTTTTCCAAGCTGCACTTAAGAATTTTTATGGGTTGGTGGTGACATTTCCATTTTAATTTGCTAATTATTATTGGTGAAATTGAGAGGCAACTCCAGATTTATTGGCATTTCACAGTCTGTTGTTCTGCATACAGCTGTGAATCTTAACAGCCAGGAAGACGACCTGCCCGGCACCGTGTGTGCTGACCTGCTCGGCCCCGGGGATGGTGCGGGCTCCAGGCAAGGCCTTGCTCCTGGAGCTGGGGACCCCTGGGAGGAGAGGCAGGGCCTGCAGATCCACCATGTGCACCAGCCGGGCGGCTTCTTGGAGGACCAGGGCAGGTGCAGAGAGGACCTCTGCTGTTCTGGCCCCGAGGGCCACAGCCTGCCCTTCGTCCATCCTTCTGGGGTCTTCAGGATGCCAGGTGCTCAGAGCAGGCGGGGCCAGAGTCTCCCACACGCTGTAGTCAGGGTCAGGAGGGTCTTTCAGTGGTTGTTAATTGACAGGTCAAGTCTCTTGTTGTGACACACACACACTTTTACTTAGGGTCGGAGCAATCCTTCTTCAGTTCATATTTACAGTTTTCTGACGGTGCCACCGTCCCCTGCTCACGTGGGCTCACTGTTTCCCCATCTTGCTCCTAAGCACAACCCTCCCACCACATCGCTGCCTCCTCAAGGACAGGACAAAGCCCCTGTGCCCTCAGCTGCACAAGACCAGGGGAGTAGGAACAGGAACACTTTCTCTGATAATTAATAATTTAGTTCGTATGTTCCCTGAAACATTTATAACCCAAGAACACGGAGAATAAATGACCAACCACAGAAAAAGCCTTTGATAAATTACAGTGCTTGAAGAAACATAATAGTTATTAAAAATTAGGCCCAGGAATCCATAATCACACGGGCAGAGGCCGACAGCAGGATACTAAGTGAAACACAGGTGACCTGCGAGTCTCACCGTGTGAATAGATGATGATATTTTTATTCATTTAAACCCGAGCTTGCTCCAAAAAGAATCAAGACAAACTGGGCAAAATGTGTAGAGACACACACATCTGGAAAGTGCTGATGGGAAAACACAGTGTCGCTTCTTCTTTCGCCGAGTACCAGGGAAAGGGCAGAGTTATGCTTTCAGCTGAGGCAGCGCAAGATGGTTTGGGGTCCTTTGTCTCCCCAGGGAGGCCCGTAAATGACAGGTTTGAACCCATTGTCTGTCACAGTGACAGATGACAAACCGCTCAGTGTGTCTGCAGTGAACAGGGTCCACACCCACAGGCCACTCCAGGACTCTGTGAACATCCTGTCCACACTTGGGGATGCCCGTGGATGCTCCATCAGAGAGAAGAGGTGGAAAACGCCAGGTGCCCAGAGGAGGAGTCCTGGGCGCCTGGCTCTTGGCCAAGCTGGTTGGTAGCAGGTCACCCCTGCTCCTGGTGGAGCTGAGCTGGCAGCAGCCCTGTGGCTGGGCTTCTCCATGGCTGACTACAGAATCACCATCTGCTCAGACCTCCTCGGCTGGGCCCTCAGGAGAGCTCAGCTCTCTGGTCGGAGGTGGAAAACTTGGTCCTAATTAAGAATCTTGAAAAATCACAATGGGAGTTGTGATTTGTGGGTGGAGGTCTCCCTTAGTCTGTCTTTGTTACTATAATAAAATACTTGAGGTCGGGTGGCTTATGAACAACCGACATTTCTTTGTCACTGTTCTGGAGGCAGGAGTCCAAGATCAAGGCCTGGCAGGTTGTGCATCTTTACCGTCAGATGGCGCCTTGTGGCTGCACCCTCCAGAGGAGACAGACATGGTTCTTCACATGGAGGACTGAGGGGAGCCTAGCTGGACCTCGAGTCCTTTTATAAGGGATATGAGGACTGTTCACCTCTTATCACTATTGCACTGGGGATGAAGTTTCGACTCATGATCTAGGGGCCACTTTCAGACTATGGCCGGGTGGGGACGCCCTTTCTGAGTTTCCCTGGGGTCTGGTGGCAGGAAGGCTATTCCAAGCTCCTCATCTTTGGCTGGACGTTGGGTTTGGATGCACTCGATCCTGAGTTCACCCTTTACCCAGCCGCAGGTGGCTAGTTGGCTCTTACGTGACGTGGACCGGCTCTCTCTTCCCCTGAGTGCCGAGCGCAAGGGGAGGAAGGACTCAAAGCTGCCGATCCAGGAGCCAGCTTCGCCCCGGGCCCCTCCTGCTGCGATTCCCTGGGTCTACCCCGGCCTCCGTGGCGCCCACAGTCCCCATGATGGTGTCGAGGTTTCTTTCCCTGAAAAGGAACCCAGTGTTCTCCCAGGAGAACACTCGGTGACTTCCCCGGTGTAGCCCCTTACCGGAGACCCTGCAGTGGGGCGGGGACAAGCTTGCTGAGTGCTCCCGATGGTGCCCGTGGGCAGTGTCCCCCAGAGCCCCTCAGTGTCCAGGAAACCAGGCTCAGCTCCAGGCACTCAAAGGGCGGAGGTGGTTTTATGTGGCGTCTTACGCCTTTGTCCTGTGACTCTGACATGAGGTGTCAGGATGAGGCCTGTGGGGACACTGTGGATGCCAAGGGACCATTGTCCCCCCCCCCCCGGGGGG
>NW_026000102.1:5435351-5454331 GCF_001458135.2 Marmota marmota marmota
CCCCCCCCCCCCGGGGGTCACTACAGCACCCGTGGCTGGCTGGTCTGGGTCCACACAAAAGGGCCGCATGTGGGCTGGGCTCTGGGGCCTGCACCCCAGCCCAGCCTGAGACTCTCATTTGCTCCCAGGGGCCAGGGGATGGAGCCGGGTGGGCCATGGCTTCCCGGGCAGCTTGGAGGAGGGCCAGGGAGCAGGAAGGACTGATTCAGACCAGAGCACAGGAATGGGCTTGGGAAAGCGGGGGCCAGCAGGTGAAGGGGTCAGCAGGCCCGCCCGCTCGGTTCCACCTTCAGGACTGGCCCAGAGGCCAGGGGCTTCCCACTGGTCCTGCTGCCGCCAGCCTCGGGGATTCCTTGAGAACCAGGCTGGATCACTTAAACCCTCTCCCCCAGCTTCACGTCTGCCTGGAGCCTTAGAGTGTGACCTTCTTTGGAAATAAGGTCTTTGTGGGTGTAGTCAAGGGTTGGATTGTACTGGATCACTTGGTGCCTGGCGTCCTTCTACGGAGAGAAGAGGACACGGACCTGGGGGCAGAGCCACCTGAGGGTGGAGGTGGAGGCCAGGGCGACGCAGGCGCGAGCCCAGGGAGCTGAAGAGGAGGCCAGGTCCTCCCTGGGAGCACGGCTTGCCCACTCCTTGTTCTCTCGCTCACAGCCTGCAGAGCGGGCAGTCTCTCCTGTTATTTGAGGTCGTCTAGTGTGTGCTGATTTGTTACAGCAGGGACAGAATACAGTCCCCAGAGACCTTGGACAAAGCCCAGATCCTCCAGTGATCTGAAGACCGTACTGCACTCCTGCCCTGGGGGCTCTCAGAGCCACCTGTCCTCTGTCCCCTGAGCCAGCCTTCCCAGCTGTCACTTCAGGGCCCCTCTTGTCCCTCTCCTGCACGTCTATGTCGCTCACTCCTCACGGCGCCTCCCTCTTGCCCAGAGCCGTCCATCAGGGAGCCCTGCCCACCACCTTCTCAAGATGTCCTACCTTGGTGCCCCGGCCTCCCTACTGACGCATCCCACTGACCACACGCCTTGCTTGTTGGCGCCTCTGCCCAGGAATGCGTGGATGGCTGACCCACGCAGATGGGAGACCACCCCAGGCCCCGGGCGCAGTACCTAGTCCACTCACAATCTGACCCCAGCTCTGCTCACCGGAGGAGGATGCAGTCCCTACAGCTAGGGGCAGCCTCTGGGCCCTGAGGAGCACACGGTGCCCTGCCACCACACACAGCACGCAGCGCCCGTCTGTGGGCCGTGGGGGGCAGCATGCGTGGCGAGATCACTAACGCACTCAGGAGCATCGCGGCGATGTTCACGATGTTCACGTAATGCACAAAGAGCAGGCGTCTCAACAGAGGGAACTGGGTGTGGTGACAGTTCCCTGGGACCTGACACTCTGCCTGCCGGGGACGAGGCTCCCATTTCAACCCCTTGCTGCCGCTGCCCGTGCCTGCTGCAAGCCCGCTGCCTACTCTGCTGAGACGGAGCCGCAGCAGCTGCACCTCGCAAGTCGGGGACAGGCTTGGCAGCTGTTTCCAGGAAAGGGCGGCTTCACGGCTCTCTGGGCCCAGCGGGGACATCTCCCCAGTGGAGGCAGCACCGGGGCCAGCAGGTCAGATGCCCGGAGCTGCCGGCTCTGCGTGTTCTGGGTGGGAAACCACCAAGAGAAGAAAAGGAGACCCTTGGAGAGCAGAGGAGCCGCCAGGTTCTCCCCCAGCTTGGGACGTAGGGGGCGGAGCAGGGAGAGGCCTTGGCCTGTGTGTGGCTTCCTGCGAGGCTCCAGCCCGGGCTGGAGTCCTTCCTCCTGCTCCTCAGCGTCGCTCCCAGCAGGGTACCCAAGTCGCGCTCCTTAGTGGCTTTGGTGGAAAGGCAGGGGCGAGGGGGCAGCACATGGACCATGGGGGCGCCCCCAAGCCCCTGGCTGCTTCCCGCCATCTGCACCCCTCTCTTGCATGGTTGGTCTGTAACTGTGCCAGGTCTGAGCCTGAGAAACAGCCCTGGTCGTCCTGGGGCCGGTGTCTGGGGTGGCCTGTGGCTGTGCCGTGGACCTGCCTCAGAGCCCACCCCTGTCTGGAGAGGGTGGGGCCCCACGTGGGGGCTCCCAAGGCTCCTGCGCTCAGGGCCCACTTCTAACTCGCCCCTGGGCTCCACTCCCAGTCCCCAGGCCATGGCTGTGGGCGGAGCTGGGCGGGGCCTCTGGCCCACGTCCACCCCCTGCACCTCCCCTGTCCAGCCTGTCCTCCTGGCTTCTCCTGCTGTCTGCCTCACGCACTCTCCTCTTCCCCACGTGGGGGGACTTGTCACCTCTCATCCCTGCTTCCCACTCACTCCTGGGGAGGAGACACAGTGACCTTCTTGTTGCCATGTCCAAGGGGCAAGTTCTACTTCTGCTCTTACTTGAGGCTCTGGTCATGTGACATGGAGCGCCATTCCCTGGCCTGGGATGCCATTCCTTCTGTGCTGCCCCTCTCCCGGCTCAGACACTCTCACCTGACACCTGGTGTCGGGCTCTGCCTCCAAGCCACGCTGGTGTCCAGCGCTGGGAGCTGTGACCAGATAGAGCCATGAGGCCCAGAGCAGCTCGAGGACAGCAGGACACGCAAGTTAGATGGCAAGACGGTGCCTCCCGGTGACCTCGTGGCCGTCTTGGTTTGTGAGGTCCACACAGCGTCATGGACGACCACTTAGAGGCACTTTCCTCAGAAGGTGTCCCTGCCGTTGAGCCACGTGTGGCTGCGCGCTGTCCCCGTCATTGGCACAGACACGGAGCCCAGGGGACCCCAGCTCCCCTCCAGCCCCTTCTGCTCTTTGTCTCGGATCTTGTAGGGCGGACCCAGAGGTGCCCAGGTAGAACGGGGCGTGTTTCTGGAATCTTCTCTTTTGCTCCCCGGGCTCTTCTACAAGTCCTGGTTCTTGTAGCCGTTGTCACCGTTGAATCGGTGTCCTCTGTTGTGTCGCCACCTCCTCTCTGAGACGCCCCACAGCGCCCCCTCCAGCACATACATGGCAGCCCCTGATTGGCCCCCAGACTCCCACCCACTTGATCAGATCCGTCCTCGGGCTGCCCTAGGAGGCTCCAGGAGGACTATCCTCAGGGAGCTCTGTCACTGTCCCCTGGAAATTCAGTGGGTTTCAGGCGAGCATCCTGGGCCGGCAGGCGGGAGGGCAGTCTGGCCTCCAGATGGGTCCCCAGGATTGGGACCGAGAGTGGTCTCCACCGGGGGCTGGGGACAAAGCGAAGGACCCTTCTCTCACTCAGGACCCCTTGGCCTCTGCAATCGTGGGCGCTGCGGCGGGAGCTGGCCTCCCCGGCCTTTCCGAGCAGCCCCACTGTTGCCATGGCAACCCTCGGCTGGAGCTGGCAGCTGGCTGCGGCCTCCTTCCCTCTTCTCGGCTGGAAAAGCACCTTTGGTGGCTGTCCGCTGCTGTTGCTGACACCATCAGTTAGCACTTGTTAGTGTCCCAGCGGCCGCTGTGTGCAAGCCCAGGGCCTGGGTTCCCTCCCGAGTCCTGGCAGTGACCTGAGTGTTTGGATGTGGACACTGAGGAGCAGTGGCTGCAGACACCTGCTCGTCGTGCTGGGCCGTCCTGNCCACCCCACCCGAATGCCCGGGGCAGGTGCTGAGCTCGCCTGGTCCTCTGTGGAGGGGGACTGGCCGGCTTGAGGAAGGCAGCATTTGACAGGAAGCGCCGTGGCCTTCAGGCCTGGGGAGGGGACGGCACCTCGTCAAACCCGTGGCTGCCGGGTGCGGCTGGCCCTAGGAAAAGCTGAGACCGCCTCTTGAACAGCACTTCACGCCAACCAGGACGGCCTCAGTCAAGGACGACGACAGTGACCAGTGTCCATGAGGATGTGGAAAGGCAGACGGTGACAAGTGTCGGGGAGAACTGCGGCAGCCGGGCCCTCCTGCTCTGCTGGCAGGAGCACAAGGAGCCACGGCCACTTTGGACCACAGGCTGGCAGGTCCTCAGAGACCAGAGAGAGTTCCCCCGGGACCCTGCCCGGCCTGGGGAGCACCGGAGAGGACTGGAACCGCGTCCCCATGTACTCCTGCAGCCGAGTGCTGCGGCACCATCCCTGGCAGCCTCGAGGGAGAACAGCCCGGTGCCCAGCAGGTGAATGGGTGGAAGAGATGTGGCTCTTGCAGGCGTGGATGCCATGCGTCCCTCAAAAAGGACGGACAGAGTCACTGAAGGTTGAAGAGGGAAGGAAGAGGCCAGGGAAGCCCTGTGTGGTGTGGCCCTGCGCCGTCTGTCTTTAGGTGGAGATTCGCTCCACGTGACGACCTCCTACTCTTGTCACCTCGTCACGTCAGCAGTGACCCCATTTCCCAGCAAGGTCGCATTCTGGGCTACCTGGGGTCAGCGATGTGTTAATCTCAGGGGGCACAATTTACCCCACAACAGTGCCATTTATGTGCAATGTCAGGACAAGCAAAGGAGCCAGGAGGTAGCTCAGCAGTCACCAAGGACAGGGTGGTGGATTGTGGCAAGTGAGAGTGATGGCCGAGAGGTGCAAGTTCCTTTGAGAGGGGAAGGAAATATTCTAAATTAATTGTGGACTTCTGCCTGGTGGCCTCAGGGTGACCCAGCCCTTGCTGATGGCTGCTTTGACCACTAGTTCCTTGAGCACACTGTTCCTGCTGCCCAGTGAGATGTCCCTTCTTATTGGACCAGACGTTGTCCGTGTCCCCACAGTAGTCGGGCTCATGCTGACAAAGTCATATGTGCCTGGACTTGGATCGACTCCATCTCATCCCTCTTCCTCAGAGTCCCTCCCCTCCCCCTCCCCCTCCTCTGCTTGGCCGATCTTCCTTTGCTGGTTTATGTGTTCATTTTTGGTACTTTCCACACACACATAGAGGAGGCATATTTATCCTCGCACACAGCACGACTTTGTTGAATTCATTCAGAATTCTTCCCCTTTTCTGTCCCTCCCCCTCCCCCTCNGAGTCTGGCTTCTTTCTTTCTTTCTTTCTTTCTTTCTTTCTTTTTTTTTTTTTTTGGTGGTGGGGGATACCAGGAATTGAACCCAGGGGCACTAGTCCACTGAGCCACATCCCCGGCCCTATTTTGTATTTTACTTAGAGACAGAGTCTCACTGAGTTGCTTAGGGCCTGGCCGTTGCTGAGGTTGGCTTTGAACTTGCCATCCTCCTGCCTCAGCCTCCTGAGTCTGGCTTATTCCACTTAACGTGGTGTCCCCCAGCTCTGTCCATTCACCAGCAGATGTTCTGATTTCATTCTTCCGTGGCTGAGTGAAACCCCATGGTGTATATATACCATTCATTGATGGGCGTCTGGGGTGACACCACAATTTGGCTGTTGTGAATTGTGCTGCTATAAATATTGAGTGCTGTATCAACAGAGAATGCTGATTTTAGTTCTTTTGGATAGATACCAAGGAGGGGGTCAGCTGGGCCACGTAGTGGTGCCATTCCTAGTTTTTTGAGGCATCTCCATTTTGCTTTCCAGAGTGGTTGTGCGTCCTCTGTCCCATCAACAGCGTAGGAGAGCACTTCCCCCCCATCCTCACCGGCATTTAGTCTTTGTGTTCTTGACGACTGCCGTTCCGACTGGAGCGAGGTGAAACCTTAGTGTGGTTTTGATCTGCATTTCCCTGATTGCTAGAGATGCTGGATATGGTTTCAGTAGTTACTGGCCATTTGTGTTTCTTCTTCTGAGAGCTGTTTAGTTCTTTTGCCTGTTTATTAATTGGGCTATTTGATTTTTTTGGTGTTAAGCTTTTTGAGTTCTTTTTGTATCTGGATACTAATCCCGTCAGAGGACCTTCTCTTCATGCTCTCGCGTCACCTGCTGTGCAGAAGATTCTTAATTTGATGGCTCCCAGTGGGACTTTCTTGACCCTTCAGTGGTCCCACCACCCTCCGAGGGTCCAGTTAAGCCCCGCTCCTTTCGGGGAGCCTTCCTGGTGACTCCGCCCTCCCCAGCCCCTCCTTCCCGGCATTTCTGTGTCACTTGGGAGTGTGGTTCTGGAGTCTCTGTGTCCTCTGATGCTTCGTGAGTCTCTGCAGCCGGATGCAGGTCCCGGAGCGACCCTGGTGCAGCCCTCTGTCTGCAGCCTGTGACATGATGCCTGCTGAGATTGTGGCATGTGGGTGGAGCTCAGCACAGCCTGATAATCTGACTCACGTCTCCCTGAAGAGGAGACACCCCGCCCCCAGGGAGCCGCTATTGGCAAGAGTGTGCAACTAACCTGCTTCCTGTGTGAGTCCCTGAGCCCAGGCGCTGGGTGGAGAACACAGAGAAGGGCCTCTGTTCCGCAGGAGCTCCTATCTGCATGGAGACCGAGGACCCTCTGCAGGGGCCTGGGCGGACCCTGGGGAGCTGACGGCAGGTCAGACTGCCCCATGAGGCCTGTCATCTGAAAGCCTCCCGTCAAGGTCACCTCCTCTCGCTCCCTGGCCTCTGCTGGCTTTCTCCTCCTGCTCTGGGTCCCTGACCTCCTCCTCCCTGCCAGCCCAGACTCCTCTCTGGATTCCACTTGACTAACAGAAGATATCAGCTTGGGGCCCAGCCCCAGCCCCAGAGGGTCAGGGAAACCTTGAGCTCACAGTCCAGTGTTCTGAGGGACGCTTCTCAGGGGGGCGTTTTAGGCAGGAGGGGAGGGCCAGCTGGACATCTGGGGTGCCAGACGTTCTTCTTTCTGATTTGGGCAGAGAGAGATTGTCTTCGTGTTTCCCCCCCTGAAACCTCTGCCAACATTCCAACATGTTTCTTTATCAGAAGTGGGACTGTGTTTTCCCAAATGAAATGTTTCAGGAACTCCGGTCTCTGCCGCAGGGAGGAGGGGAGTCCTGGTGAGGACGGCACTGTAAGTTCCAACTTCAGAAGTGGAGGAAAAACTGAGAAAATGCAAAAATAGGGCTGTTACTAAAGCCTAGCCCTCCTAGCAGGGGACTCTGGGACTGATTTCTCCACACTGGGCAGGACAAGCAGACGACATGGTCAGGAGAGAAGACCTGAACAGCACAACAAGTCAAAGCCACCTAATTGACACAGATAAAGTGCTGCACTCGGCAGCTCCTTCCACTCCAGGAAATGAGCACGGAGCGTTTGCCAAAGCTGTCAGCACAGGGCTCATAAAGCGCACCTTAGCACTTTTCAAAAGATTGAAATGACTCAGAGTGTGTTCTCTGGCCACAGTGCAATTAAACTAGAAACCAACAGCAAGAAGATAACTAGAAAGTCTCCAACCGCTTAGTTGTTAAGCCACGTGCTTCTAGCTAACCGGTGGTTCACAAATGAAATTGCAACCGGAATTGGGAAATTTAGAAAATATTTTTAACTAAATGATAATGAAGGTATATCATAGTGATAGGTTATAGTCAAAGAAATGCTTAGAGAGAAATCTGTGGCCTTTCATATATTTTCAGCCATATATACGTATGTACATTTGTACTTATGAGGAAAGACTGAAAATCTATATTTTAAGCTTCCATCTGAAGAAGCAAGAAAAAAATTGAGTCAACTTCAAAGAAATTAGAAGGAAACAGATGATTAGGACAAAAGCAAAAATAATGTCATAGAAAGCAAATAGACCATGGAGAAAACCAGTGAAGACAGAAGTCTATTATTTGAGATCAATGAAATTGACAGACCCCTAAAAGAACAGAAGAGAGAAAATACATTGCCAATATCAGAATGAGGGTGAGAACCGCCAAACCCTGCAGATGTTATGAGTGTTAGCTGGCTCGTGAGAGATCAGGAACACAGATCTGCCAAACAGCACATTCCCTAGTATGGAACAAATTCTCAAAATGCAGTCATAAATAACCCAGGAAAAATGTGCAAGAGTTTGAACAGTTGGCCAAAGATGATATAACAGCAACTAAACACACGAGAAGACGCCCAGCATCGTTAGAGAGGAGGAGGAAAACAAAGCTGGCTATGAAATGCCACTACCACCCACCTCATGGGCTGAAGTGAAGCCCCCTGACAATACCACGGGGCGGGGTGGGGTGGGGTGGAGCAAACACAGCCAGACATCCAACCGAAAAATTAAAATGGAATCCTGAAAGGCTAAAATAGTCCAAAACAAGTCAAGGAAGGAGAAGAAATAAAAAAGAAATAAACAAGAGGGGACGAAGAAAATGAATAAGAACATGGTGGGCCTGGGCTAAACCACATCTATAGTCATCCTAAATGTAGATGGTCTAAATATGCCAAATAAAAAGCAGAGATCGTCCAACTAGATAAAAACACAAGACCCAGCCGTCTGCTCTGTCTGAGAAGCTACCTTGGATATGCAGACAAGAAGGTCACAAGCAAAAGCCTAGAGAAAATATTTCACCCAAAAACCAAAAAGGAAGCAAGCTCACCCCTGGCTCAGCAAACCTCTAAGTAAGAGATGCTTCCAGGAACAGAGGCCATCAGTGGGCCCCGGGGCCACTGTGCCACCATCTAGGAGCCCCAGGGATCTGCTCACTTCCCAGCAAACACATTCACAGTCATAACCGGAGACTCCCTCCTCCTCACCCAGTGACTGGAACAAATAGTGAGTTTAGAGAAGCCCTGAGCTCCGCGTGCAGCCCACGTGGCCTGCCATTGGTGGAACATTCTGCTAAGAAACAGCATGATGCACCTTCCTGTCCAGAGCACATGGGAAGGCTGGGGATGTAGTTGAGAGGTAGAAGCTGGCCTGGCATGCATAAGGCCCTGAGCTCAACCCCCAGCACCACACACACAGACACAGACACACACACACACACACACACGGACACACACATAAACACATGAATAAAATTCTTAAAGTTGCTCTAATGAGTCTTTTTTTTAAAAAAGCATATTAAACATTCATCAAAATAAATCATTTTCCAGGCCACATGAAAAATGTTAACAGATTCCAAATATTTCAATAATAAAAAAATAATACATTTTTGAATGGGAGAGATATGAATCATGATGTAAAATAATAACAAAGATAGGTGGAAAATTTGGAAACGAAAACCCATATTTCTAAGTAATTCTTAGACGACCCAAAAGGAAACTAGAAAGTATTTAAAATTGAGTGAAAATGAGGACTCAACACATCAGAAACCGTAGGATACAGCTAAAGTGAACTTGGAGGTCAAGTTCAAGCACTGACCGCTCAGGGCAGGAGTAAGAAGTCTCGCATCCACAGCCCTCCACCCTGAGAACATCAACAAAGACCAAATTAAGTGGAGGACGGGCAGGCGGAAGGAGATTATGAAGAACACAAAACAAGGAAATCGAAAATAGGTAGACAATAGAGAAAGCTCATCAGGCTGAGAGCTAATTTCATTTAAAAGATTAATGAAATCGACACAATTCAAGCCCAACGGAGCCAGAATAAAAGAGAAAAGACGAATGGCCAGTGTCCTGCATACAAAAAGGACCTGAGAGCAGGCCGTGCCACCTGGGGCGATCACAGGGGAGGACCCCCGACACACTTATGTCCCTGGGTTTGACATTTAAAATGAAAACGGAGCGTTTCCTGGAAAGACACAGAAGTGGGGTCCACACTCAGGAACTTCCCAGGGAAAACCGCGGCCTGGCTGGCTTGACCCGTGGAGTCTGAGGTACATTTAAACAACAAACTCTGCAAACTCTTGCAGAAAACAGAAGAGGAGGAAATACCTCCTGACCTGGGAGCCTGGAAGTAGCCCCAGTGTCTGCAGCTGAGGGGTTTTGAGAGGCCAAGCCATAGTGACTACCCTCCGCCATACTGGCTTCTCATGATTTCCAGGTGTGGAACCCAAAGATCCAAAGCGTCTAGAGAAATGCTTCACAATGTACCTGACGACAGTGACAGGTGTGCTCTGTACCTGGGCTTTCAGGAGGGGACCCATCTGAAATGTGGCCAGTGTGTTTGAACAACAGAATTCTATGTCGTACTTGATTTCAATCAATCTAAACTTAAGTTCTTAGTGGATACCATATTGGACAGTGTGATTTGAGAAGAAAATGCAGGAGAAAATGTTGTTACCTTGAATTAGACAAAGATTTCTCAAGTTTTCTGCCAAAAGCATGACCAATACAAGAAAAAAAAAAAACAAAGAGAATTTGGGCTTTATCAAAATTAAAAACTTTTGGTTATTGAAAGACTCTTAAAAGAGAATGAAAAGAGACGCCATTGACCAGGAGAAAATATTTGAAAATCATATATCTGACCAATGGCTTGTGTTCAGAATCCCTAAAGATTTCCCAAACTTGTAAAAAGCAAATAACTCAATTAAAAACAACGAGGAAACCACCCAGGCATGGTGGTGCATGCCTATAATCTCATACGGTCCTGAGGCTGAGGCAAGAGGATTGCAAGTTCAAGCCCAGCCCGGGCGACTTAGTGAGACCCTGTCTCACAATAAAACTAAATAAAAAGGGGCTGAGGATCTAGCTCAGTGGCAAAGCAGCACAAAGCAAAACAAAAACATTGGGGAAAACAATCGAACAGAGACTTCATCAAAGCACATTTGTGGAAAGAGAATGAGCACGTGTAAAGGCCTCACGTCTCTAGTTATTGATGGAAATACAACCTAAAACCACAGCGAGGGACCATGGTGCACTTTTTAGAATGGCTAAGAGGAAACAAGTCTGACGATACCCGAGGTTGGCAGCATGCGTCACTGATAGGGGGCAAAATGGCACGGACACTTGGGAACATATTGTGTTAGTTTACCATAAAGTTATTTTAATATAAACCTACCGGGTCGTTCAGCAATTCCACCCTTTGGTATCTACCAAGAAAAATGAAAACGTGTTCCTGGAAGACTTCAACAGGAACGTCAAAGTCAGTTTCACTCACAGCCGCCCAAGCTGGAAACCGTTCAGGTCCCCTTTAATAGATCAGTGGGAATACTGTGGTCTATTCCCACTCTGGAATACCTCATGGAAGAAAGAAAGAATGAATAAATGAGGCATGAAACATGTTTTGAATTTCAAAACATCATATTGACCCATTGTCCTGCAGGGTCTCTTTTACGTGAAGTTCAAAATATGGCCAAAGCAATCCATGGCCAGAGGAATTTCCCAGTGGCTGCCTTTGATGAGTGACAGGAGAGGAATCAGACTCAGGGTGCAGCTTTGTGAGTTGGCCCGAGTGTCCCTCCTGACGGCTGTCTTGCCTAAAGTGTGCATCCTGATTGCGGTGCGGGCCACCTGGGCCTGGGTGTGTATTCATGGGTCCACGCATGCGTTTGTAAAAAGTTGTTGAATTTTACACGTCGGATCTGTGCAATCTACCGACTGTAACCTTTCCCTAAACAAAAAGTGAGCAGATATCTATTCACAGAGGGGAAGTGATGTCCAAGGCACGTTGTTAAATGGGACAATGCAGATATGAGCCTGTCTGAGGTTAGAAGGAAACAGAAAGGAGCCCTCACAGGACAAGAAACGGAGACAGAGGACCGGCCCAGAGGCAGGTGGCCCTGCCCCGAAGCCGACTTACGCTGCAGTTTCTGTTTCTTTTTTCTGCTTTGGCATCATGTAAATAATAAAATTAAATATATAAATAAAGAAGAGACACCTTAGAGATGAAAGAGACACAAAGATGGGGGAGGACAACTCACTGACAACTACTACACACACAGGGTTCTCACTCTGAAAACAGCAATTAGAGGGAAATAATTAGGCATTTATTCTTCCTCTCCCGCAAGCAGTGTATAGCAGCTCTGGTCGATGGGGGACAGTCCTTAAGAATCTTAGCTAATAAGTATGGACAGATTGTTAGAAGTGGAACACAACCATTTTTCAGCTCCTATGGAATAATTAATTTGGGTAAAGTGCCAATGAATGGAGTCATTGGATGGAAGACAGAGAGGTCAAGAGACTTGCCCTCGCTCACACAGCTAACCAGTGGCAGGAGCGGGATCTGAACCCTGCTGGCCTGGTCTAGAGGCCATGGTTGTAGCCACTGGACCCCTTCCCCTTGTAAAATGGTAAATGTGTCTGGACCCTTCACTCCTTCCACAAACACTCGTCGTGAACTAGGGGGTGCCTCTGTGGGCGCCAGAGGCAGAGTCCCTCCCGTCCCCGTGGGCTCATGCACTTGGGCCAGACCCGTGTTTGGGGTCTCTGGGGGTTCACTACACTGTTAGATTTTGTGGTATACTTCCATAACAAAAATAAGGAGAAATAAGTGAGAGATTAAATCCTATGTCCTTAGAGTCCAAGTTAGTCTTAAGGTGCAGATTCATTTCTACCTGGCTACCAAATCAAAACAATGACGCGACTTCGATACGTGTGACACTTTTAAGTTGAGGATTATGAGAGTTCACTATCCAACTTATTTCAGAAGCTCTCCCAGCTGGGCCGTGCCTGGGAGGCCTTCACTCTCCTGGGAATGTAGTCACCACTAGGACAAGTTGTTCCCTGTGACCTCAGGATGCTATCCGGCTAGACCAGTACCAAGGCCTGAAAAAGAGACTTGTACCATTATTAAGGCAGAGTCACCGGAGCCCCTCAGGTCTTAAGGAAGCCCTTGAACCCCCTCCAGGGTGGTGGCATCCTCTCCCCTCCCCTGCGTCTCCCGCACCTGCAGCTGCGTCTCCTGCTCCACACGGGCTGATGGCCACCCTGAGAGGAGCGTGAGCTTGGGGTACGTGGGCCTGACCCTTGCCCACGGCCCTCCTCATCAGTGACACACCTAGCCAATCACACACCCACAGGGAGGTTTGGTGGCACTTTGTTCTCCCCAAGAACGAGGTGGCCTGTCAGCCAAGAACCAGACGGCTGGTCTCTGACGTGTGAGGCTTTTCATTTAACACCTTTGGAAAGTGTTTTCGTTACTTCTAAAAGTGGTTTAAATATAATTACAGTGAAATTTTGTGTAATCGTGTTTTGGAATCCTTGAACGATTTCTGAGGGGTCCTGGTCTCCGTGGTTTGAAAGTTCACCGTTTAAATCCCTCCTAGGGCCCTTATCTCATTCTGCCTTGGATTCTGGTTAGGAGATAAGATTCATTTGAGAGTTTGGGACAGTCCTCTTCTCACACTGGGGATTAACAAAGCCCTGAGGTTATTGTAACAGGCTCAGCAAATATTTGGGGAATGGGCAACTGAGTGAATGTAGGATTATTCCTCAAGGACAAGGGACTGCCATTCTTTGCTATCCAGGAGACTCTGTGGGGAACTTCAGAGACTGTAGTGAGCAAGGGGTGGATGGAGGGGTGGGGGTGGGTGGGGGGAGGGA
Source organism: Marmota marmota marmota (assembly GCF_001458135.2). NCBI lineage: Eukaryota > Metazoa > Chordata > Mammalia > Rodentia > Sciuridae > Marmota > Marmota marmota. Next base: position 5,448,513 of record NW_026000102.1, read on the forward strand.
GAGAGGATGGATGGGGGGACGGAGGGGGATGAATGAGGGATGGAGGGGGGATGGATCGGGATGGAAGGGGATGGAGGGGGGATGGATGGGTGGGGGGATGGAAGGGGATGAGGAGGGGGATGGATGGGGGAGTGGAGGGGAAGCATGGATGGGGGATGGGATGGGGGGATGGGATGGGATGGGGGATGGAAGGGGGAGTGGAGGGGGGATGAAGTGGGGGATGGGAGGGGGGAAGGTGGATGGGGATGGGAGGGGGTTGATGGGTGGATGGGTGTATGTGGGGTGTGTGTATGTGCGGTGAGGGAGAGATGGATGGAGGATGATGGGTGAAAGATGGGGGGTGGGGGTGGGTGGAAAGTCTCCTTGTCCCTTGCTGCCTCTACACCAGAAGGAAGGAAGCTGTCCCCGTTCCCATGGTACCTGGTCCTTGGCTTTAGAAGACCAGCCGGGGTAATCTGCATCTGCAAACCTCGGTTACAGCCCAAATACAGCCTTCCCTGCCCACTGGCTTGGAGGAACCAGTCCAAGCAAGATTTTCCTTGGTGCCCAGACAGGTCCATCCACTCACCTGTCCGGGAACTAATGACCCTCCTGCCTGCAGCCCTTGCCTTTGAGATGATGGTCAAGTTTATTGAGTGATTTCTGACTCTGTGGGGGCCCCCAGGGCAGTGGCTCACGGTTGGCAGATCTGGGAAGAAGGGTGCTACGGGGCAGGCAGGTCCTCCCTCTGCTCCCCCGAAGCCTGGAGTCCTTCCCTTGCTGGACTCCACCTGACAATCGGACTAGGCAGGCCCTGTCAGGAAGGCAGGCGGCAGGCGGGAAAGGGATTTGCAAGCAAGATAATCAGTTATTGATTGGAAGGGCCGGGCATCCCACCAGCCTTCTTGAGAGGAAATGAACTTCCTCGCGTTCTGGAATATTTACCGATGGGAGTGAGGGGCCGGGAGCCACCGCTGCCTATGAGGGCCCAGGACTTCTGATTCCCCATCTTCCTGTTCTTCAGGGAAGACCTCTGCACCCAGGTGAGCGGGGAGGAAGCCCACCCCCCCTTCTGCCCACCCCCCCTGCTCTCAGTGCCCCACCTGACACCTCTGGTCTTCAGCTCCCACAGAGGGTGTCCACTCTCCTGAGCCAGGGCCAAGAGCCGCCTGCCCCCGCCATCTGGAAAGCCCCCCCGTCCTAGGATGTCTCTGCCTGCAGGGGGCGCCAGCCACCCAACAGCAGCTCCCAGGAGCGCGAAGCCCCAGCTCCTCAGCATTCATCATCATTATCAAACGTGTCCGGCTTCCAGACAGGCTATAAAGAGAACCGGGGACGTGTGCCCCAGCGTCAAGGAAGTGTGGAGTTGTTGTTTTCATTATTCTCATTATTAATTTGTTTACATCTCACTTTGTGCCCAGAGGGTTTGCTGTGAGGAGTGGAGACGCCGCCTGGTGCCTCGGCTGTGTCCGGATCCGGAGGCTGCCAGCCAGGAGGCGGATGGAGGAAGGCAGGCATGTCCAGCCTCAGACTGGCTGTGTCCGGGCAGCCAATGACCTCCTGTGGCCCGGTGAGGAGTCTGCGTGGCCAGGGGACCCGCTCTTCAGGACGCAAGTCCCTGCTCCCATAGATTCAGTCCACCTCGGGTGCCCAGGGCCCCACGCGTCCAGCCCTAGAGTTCCAAGGTTCCAGATCCCTTCTCCTGGGACAAGCCAGGTGGCTGAGGGGCTGTTAGCTGAGGGTGTGGACAGAGCCCAGTCTGGGTGCTCCCAGAGGCCAGGGCTACTCCTCATGCAGGGCAGAGAGGGGTGTGGGGGCTGGACTGGGTCAGGCCCAGGGCCTGGACCAACCCCCCCCCACTGCCATGCATGTCCCCAAGCTGAGCTTCAGGGAGTCCCAGGGTTCTAAAGGAAGTGCCTTCTTTAAGGCTGGAGGGTAGAACCAGCTTCTTGGAGCAGCTGGTTAGTGTGACTTACCTGCAGATTCCTCCTGCGCCAGGCTGCGAGGCTGGGGTGTCCTCAGTGTGCCAGAGGCCCTGGGAATGCAGGGAGGGCGGGTTCTCTCCCTCCTGGGCTCCGTGGTTTAGAGTGGGCGACCCAAGTCCTGTGCACCTGTGTGCCGGGCAGGTCAGAGTCCACCTGTGAGGCCCTGCCAGCCCCCAGTCCAGCTGAATCCCCTTGCTTGGTGAACTGCCCTTGATGGCACTTGCTCCTGGTCATTCCCAGCTGCCGGAGAGGGTGACAGGGTGAGGAGGGTTAGTTTATCCTGGGGAGACCCCTATTTGCAAATACCTGCTAATCTGTGCCTTAGTTCTGAGCGCGATGCCAGTGAGTTAGACACAGGCTGGGCCCGTCAACAGCTGACAGAGGAGAGCTGAAGGTCGGAATCGCCGTTCCCTGGGAGCTGAATCAATAGACACGGGGAGCCCTGGGCCTGCATCACCTCTCATTACCTTAGCGTCGGGTGTCGGTCTTTGGAATGCCCAGGGAGAAGGAGTTCTGCTTCATTAACATTCTGGTCACTTGGGGGTTAACTGGGGTGGGGGAAGGAAAGTTTTGTTTTTACAGGTTTCCTCCCAGGTTGCCCGGCCCTGGCTGCCCCTCCTGCCTTGGGAAGTCCCCTGTGACCAACCCGGGGCAGGGTGGGGGCTGTCAGGTCTGCGCTCTGCTCTGAAGGCAGCTCTGGGCTCTTCAGGAGGCGGGGGGCATTGGCTGCCCGGCTTCTGGCCCCAGAACATGCCCTTGTTATGGTTTCCTTTGCAAACAAGCCCCTGGCAGGAGTCTCCTTTCTAGCCAGCTGTCTCTCTCTCCCAAGCAGGGTGGGGCCAGGCGTGCCATGGAAGTCAAGACTGTGGCCAGCCTTCCAGGGGAGGGATCCCCACTGCTTTCACGCCTGTGTCAATGTCCATTCTCTTTCTTCCCCAGGGTGAGGAGAGTGAGAGCCAACACACGTCTAGTGGGAGCCACTGACTGGGTGTGGGGAAAAGAAAGCCTCTGGGTCCCCTCGGGCTGGGTGCGCAGCCTGGGGCACTGTGCTGGGCTGGACTGGGCCCGCTAATCCAATCTGACTGATGTGTCCTTGCAAGAAGCTGAGGAGCTCCCAAGGCGGCTCCTGCACCTGGGAAAGATCGCCTGAGGGCACCGTGGGAAGGGGACCTTGTGCTTCTCCTGGACCCCAGAGCCCTGAGAAAGTCGAGTCTGCTGTCGAGGCCACCCGGCCTGTGGAGCTTCGCGGTGGCTCCCTGAGCAGACCAGGGCAGCACCACAGACCTCTCCAGCAGGACTTCTGGGGGTGTAGCAGGCTGGCCTGGGCTGCCTGGTGGCCTTCCCTGCAGGGGCTGCCCCTCCTCCCTCCCACCTGCACCAGAAAGGTCACACAGCCCTGCCAGGGCTTTGAACCTGGGGTCACGTTCCAGGACATTGCTGATTTGTCTCCTCCAGTGGACCCAAGGCCCCTCAGGCTGGAGGACCAGTGTGACCATTCCCTGGGCTACAGGTACTACTAGCCCTCAACCAGCTGCCCTCAGGGAGCTGTTGGCTAAAAAGGGACCACCATTTCAGGTCATCCTGGGTACCGCTTTCAGAGATGGGCTGCTGGGCGGCTGGGCCATGTGCTTGGCCCCGGGTGGACACTCTCATTTCCTTAACTAACAGGGAAAGCTGAGCAAAAAAGGCCAAAGGTGCTCTGGATGAGTTCTTCAAGGGATGACAATGTGCACTGAGAATCCGGCTGCTGGAGGTCTCTGGAGAAAGGGGCAGGTCAGTTTGTCACGTGTCAGAAAGCCACTTCCCCTTGAAGCGCGGGTCCCCCTCGTCTTCCCTTCCAGCGGGGCCTCCTGGGGACCGTCTCTCCTGCGCCTGTGAGTGAAGTGGCGATGGCCACCAGGTGAGCGGCCCCGGGAGCGTTGTGCGCCTGCAGGTTTCGTGGCCGCTGGACACGGGTCTGGAAACCGGGGTTTCCGCCCACTTTCCTGGTCCTAGGTTCTGTGGCTGCTGCGACAGCTTATCCCCATCTGATGGTAGAGGACATCCCTGGGGGACAGTCTGTGCTGAGCCCCTGGTGCCTTCCGGAGGCTCCTGGGCGGGGTCTGCGGGGCCTTCTCCTGGGCTTCCTGGGCACATGGCCCCATCACTCCCGTCTGGGGCCAGGCAGACACCTTCTCTGCTTCTGTGCCAACGTCCCTCCCTTGCTCTCATGAGGGCGCTTGTCACCACCTGCAGGGCCCACCCAGAATCCAGCTCATCCCCATCTCAAGACCCTTGATTGACCCACATCCGTCACATCCACAGCCTCCAGGAGCCAAAAGTGGACTCTGAGGGTCCAGAGCCATCATCCAGGTGGCGATTTCCACCCCAGGGAGCTGGGCCACCTCGACCCCTTGGGGTCACGTCTTTCCTCAGAGAAGCCAGGGTTCACCTGGACGCTGCTCGAGGAGTGCGGCTGTGGACACAGCTTCCTCAGCTCTTTCTGCCTCAGTCTGCTGGAGGCCACTTGTCCTACGGGGACCATGACAGAGGGCAGCACCTGGGCCTGGAGCCTGGCCAGGAGCTGACTTCTCACCCCAGTTCTGTGCCTGGGGAGCTTCCCTTAGCGTTTCTTGGGGCCAAAGGGAGTGAGGTGTCCCTTTGTGTAGGGTGGTTGTTGCTGCTGCTGAGAGAAGAGGCACAGGCCGATCCCTGGCTCAGCGGCCAGCGGCCAGTGCTGGCTCCTCATCCTGCTGCCGCAGCACGGAGCGCGGGCTTCTCCAGCTCCTGCCCTTGGCTGCCATGGCCTCAGTCCTGGCCTCAGCACCTTCTGCACTGACCCTGGGGACATAGTCAGCTGCAGCTGCGTGACACCATCCCTGCCTGGGGGCTTGCCCGAGAGGGAGGCGCCGCCGACTTGGTGAATGCAGGCGTCACGCCCTGAGGGATTTCTTCTGCCCTCTGGAAGAGGAGGCAGCTCCCCAGGAGGACGAGTGGGCAGAGGTCAACACCCAGCCTGAGGCCCGGCTCACAGGATGGAGGGGCCACTCCAGCCTCTCTCCTTATGTGGACACGGAGACTCTTACGACCCAGTCACCACCCACAGGCCCTGCCACCTCGACGCCATGCCCTGGGGTGTCGGGTTTTGCCTATGGATCGGGGGCGGGGGGCACAAATCTCCAGACCACAGTGGGTGGCCACGGGGGTGGCCACGGTCGCTCAGCAGGCAAGATCTCCTCCAGTCCCTCTGCATGTAACCGTCCTCGGTCGCCATAGGTTGTCCCCAAGGTCAGCCTGGATGCTGTCCTCAGGGGCTGCGTCCCCGGCAGAGCTGTGTCCCCTCCTGCTGTCCTCCCAGGACCTTGACGTGGTCTTCCCACACTGATTCAGGACTTTCCTCGGGCCTCAGCCTGTCCGTGCCTGGCCTTTCCCCGCTCCTCTCCTGCCCGTCTTTGCCTGGGTGTTGACCTCTGCCCCTTGTCCTCCTGGGGAGCTGCCTCCTCTTCCAGGATGGCAGGAGAAATCCCTCAGGGCGTGACTCCTGCATTCACCAAGTCGGCATTTTAGAGTCACTGGCAGGTCCACTGTCCTTGTCACCCTTGGGGAGTTGGTCACCAGATCTCTCCACCAGGACCACAGCGGGCCAGCCCTGCCTCTCCTTACTGATTGGCTGCACCTGTCTCCTGTCACCTCTGTGCTCTGAGCCACACATATTAGGAGGAACACTCAAGGGACTGTGACGTCACAGCAAGGGCAGGGACAATGAGAGGCAGATGACCACGCTCATAAGGCTGTCATGGTGCTGATGAGCCAGTGCAGATGGAGGGTGTGGAGGGGTGCAGGGCAGGTCGGGGCTTTGCAGCAGGGTGGGTGGGA
>NW_026000102.1:5454781-5459970 GCF_001458135.2 Marmota marmota marmota
GAGGGAGGGGCAGCAGGGAGGGAGGGGTGGGGGATGGAGCAGACGCCACACTCAGCTGGGACCTGAGCAGAGCCCCGTGGCAGTCTCGGGTCTCTGCACGGGACCCCCAGATGTGGGACCCCCAGATACAGAGGGACAGCCGTATACGCCCTTCTAGGTCGACAGAGACCTGCTCTGTAACAACAGACACCATCATCCCTGGTCTGTTTTAACTGGGGACACTGGGGACATCTCGGTGGCATCATGAGACCAAGGTTCTGAGCCAGTGTGGGCCCCAGGTTTCAGGCTCCAAGCCACTTTCCTCTTGACTCTCCCGAAGAAAGAACCAACAGACGTCAAGGGCAGGGACAATCATCTGTCAGACAACTGGGGTGGTCCTAGTGATGTGGGAGAAATGAAAGGAAACTTCTGAACTAGGAGCTCATGAGGCAGCTGAGACAAGGCCAAGCTGTGAGAGGGGGGAGGACCTTCAGGTTCACGGGCTTTAGCCCTGGAGGCTGGACCCCAGGAAAGGTGCTCTGTGTACTAGCTTCCGTGCATGCTGTTCTGATTACAAAGTGCCATTGAAGTCTTCAATCCAGTTGAGTTGTGTCTTAGTCCATTTTCTGTTGCTATAACAGAATGCCCGACACTGGTAATTGATAAGGAAGGAAGTTGAATTTGTGGAGCTGAGAAGTCTGAGTGCATGGTGTCGGTTTCTGGGGAGGAGGCCTTGTGTTGCACTGTAACATGGTGGAGGGAGGAAGTGGAAGAGAGTGTACAGGAGAGAGAAAACCCCTGAGAAGTGCCTTGCTTTATAACAACCTGCTCTTGAAGTGTTGGGTTCAATCCCTTGAGAGCAAGACCTCACTTCTTCAAGAATTAACTCAGTCCTTGGAGAGCAGCCTTAATCTCTGCCCTCATGACTGAGGATCCTCTACAAGGTCCCACTGGCTCTCAACCACATAGGAGCAAGATTTCGGCATGCGTTTCAGAGGGGACAAACCCCACTCACACCCTAGCCAGTTAATTTTATGCATAGTGTAAGTTGTGAATATCCGGTTTTCCCAGCACCACTTACTGAAGAGATCTCTTTTCCGTTGTGCGTTCTTGATGCCTTTGTTGAAGATTAGTTGATTTTGTATGTGCATTTATTTTATTTGTGACTTTCTGTGATGTTCCAATGATCTGTGAGTGTTTCTATGCCAGTGCCACACTTTTTGGACTTCTATAGGTTTGTAATGTAGTTTAAAACTGAGAGATCTGGTGTTCAAACTTTGAGTTTTTTTTTCCCTTAACATTTCTTTGGTTGCTCTCAGTCTTTTGCGGTTCCCTAGGAATTTTATAATTTTTTTTCTAAGTCTGTGAAAAAATGCCATTGGAATTTTGAGAGGGATTGCACCAAATGGGTAGATTGTCTTAGCTGCTGCTGTAGTTTGGGCCTGAAATGTTCCCCACAGGCCTGTGTGTTAAAAAGGCTTGGTTCCCAATTCATGCTTCTGCTGGGAGATGGTGGATCCTTTAAAAGGCGAGGCCTTATGGAAAGAAGGGGGTCATGGTGGGTGTGCCATTTAAGGGGATATTGGGGCCCTGACCCTCTACTTTTTGCTTCTTGGGCACTATGATGTGAGCAGCTCCTCTGCATGTGTTTCTGCCACGAGGTACTGTGTTCCAGAGGCTCAGAGCAACAGACCACGTCACCACGGATGAAATCCATGAAATCTGTGAGCCAAAATCTGCCTTGACATTTACTGAAGTTATTTAACACTGACACAGGTAGTAAGGACGTTTTGGCAAGATTAATCCTACCAATCCATGAACATGGGATGTCTGTCCATTTGTTTGTGTCTTCACTTTCCTTCGCCAAGTTCTTACAGTTCTCAGTGTGGAGAGCTTCCTTCCCTTGGTTAAATACATTCTTAAGTACTTTATTCTTTTTGATGCTATGGCAAGTGCAATTGTTTTCTTAATTTCTATTTGGACGGTTATAGAAAGGCAACTAATTTTTGTACGTTGGTTTTGTTTCCTGCAGCTTTACTAAATTCTTTAGTTTTAACAGTTGTTTAGTGAAGTCTTTCGTTATATAAAAATCATGTCATTTGCGGAAAAAGACAATTTTGCTTTTTTCCTTTCTGTTTTAAATGTCTTTTATTTCTTTTTCTTATCTTATTGCTCTAACTAGAATACCCTGTTAAATAAAAGTGGCAAGAGTAGTCAGCTTTACCTTGTTTCTGACCCTCAGTAAGTGTTCTGCTTTTCACTGTTGAGTTGATTTTAGCTATGAGCCTATTATATTCTAAATATTCTATAATTCATTTGCTCAGAGTTTTTAATTAATGATAAAAGGATGTTGAATTTTGAAAATGCTTTTTCTGCATCTATTGAGATGATTGTATAATTTTTATCCTTTATTACCTTTATGTTGTGAATCACCTTTATTGGTTTGTGTAAGTTGAACTTTCCTATCTTATGTTATCATATCTAGGGGTCAATTCCACTTGATCATAATGAATGTCTTTTAATGTACTTTTGAATTTTATTTGCTAGCATATGCTGAGGATGTTGCATGTGTGTTCATCAAGGATACTGGCCAATAGTTTTCTTTTCTTGCATTAACCTTCTTTGGTTATATAGTTTGGAAGAGTTTGGGGAAGTTGGGTGCTACGTCTCTAAGAGTCTGGCAGAATCCACTCTGGAAGCCATCTTGTGCCAGCTTCTCTTTGTTGGAAGGTGTTGGACTCACTATTGGTCTGTTTAGACTTTCTGTTTCTTCATGACTCAATCGTGGAGGGTCGTATGTTTTTAGGGATTTACCCTTTTTGTCTAGGTTATCTAGCTGGTTGGCGTATCGTTCATTTTGTGTCATAAGTAGTCCCTTGTGATTCTTGGCGTTTCTGTGATATCAGTTGTAATGTCTCCTTCTTCATTTCTGACTTTATTTCTTTGAGCCCTCTCTCTTTTTTTCTTGATGAATTCAGCTAGAGCATTTTCTTCTCTGTTGAAAACGCCAACGCTGAGCTTTGTGGACCTCGGTTGTCTCCTGGTCTCCATTTCTCTTGTGTCAGATCTTGTCTTCACTGGGTCCTTCCTCCTGCCACCTTTAGACCCAGTTGTTCTGATCCTGGTTCCCGGAGATGTAAAGGTCGGTTGTTGAGATCTGTGGTGTCAGATTTTCATCACTGTGACCAAAATACCCGACAAGAACATCTGAGAGGAGGAAAAGTTCATTTTTGGCTCATGATTTCAAGGACTTGGTCCAGATGTCCTCATTGCTTTGGGCCCAGGGTGGAACAGAACATGGCGGAAGGAGGGTGGAGTAGAGGTAAGATGTTCAGCTCTTGTCAGCCAGGAAGGGGGGGGGGACAGAGAGAGAGGGTGACCCCAAGGGCAAGCCCCCAGTGACCCACCTCCTCCAGCCACCGCCCACCTGCCTACAGTTACCCCCAGTCGTCCACTCAGATTATTAATCACTGACGACTCTGCAGTGGATGATCTAATCATCTCACCCTGGATATTCCTACACAGCCACAGGAGCTTTGGGGGGGCACTTCATATCCAACCCACAACAAGATCTTTCTTTTATCCATAATGTAAACATTCATTATTCTAAACTTCCTTAGAACCTCTTTGGTGCACTTCGCAAGTTTTGATATACTGCATTTTTATGTTCATTTGTCTCAAAACACTTTTAACTTTCCTTTTGACTTTTTTCTTTGACTTATTGGTTGTTCATGGATGAATTGTTTGATTTCCATGTATTTGTCAATTCCCCAGTTTTCTGACTAAGATTTATTTCTAGTTTTATATTATTATGGGCAGAAACGCTTGATATGCGTTCTGTCTTGTTGAACTTGTCTGGATGTATTTTGTAGCCTCATACAGGATCCTTCCTGGGAATGTTCCACGTGCACTTGGGAAGACCACAGATTTGGCTGCTACTGAGTGGAGTGTTCTGTACGCCCATTAGGTCCATTTGATCTACAGTGTTGTTCAAGTCTGTTTTCCTATTGATTTTCTGCCTAGATGATTTCTTTTTTGTTGAAAGTGAGGTATTGAGGTCCCCTGCTCTTATGATATTTATATGAGTTTCTCCCTTCAGTCCTGCTAGATATTTATGTGCCTGTATAATTGCAGTTATTGCTTCTTGATGAATTGACTCATCGATTATTATTTAGTTACCATCTTAGTTTCTTATGACAAATTTTGACTGAAAGCCTATGAGGGTATAAACAGGTCTGTAATTACACCAGGATTGCCTCAAAGTGGATTCTTTCAGAAAGCAGAGAAAAGTTATTTATATATATTTCAGCACATGGTCTTAAATGAAACCAAGTTTTTAATATTTCTGAGAATGTACAGTAACTGAAACCATGCTACTGAATATAGTCATGATTTGTGGTTAGTACCTCCAGTGATAATTCACTTCTACAACGTTTGGGTTGACCATTCGTTCTCAGTACGGTTGGGATCCAGTTATGTATCTATTGGTGATGTTCCTTTGTGGTGGACGCTGAAGAAATGTCTGCCTCTTCCCTCTAATGGTCAGTCCAAACTCCAGCTGCCTTCAGATGTGGAGTCAGAACTCGCAGGCACAAAAGGCCAGGGAAGGGATCCCCTCAGAAATGTGGGAAGTTTGTCTTTTTACACTGGGGGGTAAAACATTTCTGAAAAGGCCTAGAACAGACCTGGGCTCTGTCCTGTTCTCTCATGTGAGTCTATGTGCTGACCCCTGGTCTGTGCGGGGTCTCCTCAGCCACAGGGACACAGGAAGGAGTGTCCCTGTGGACCTCCAGGCCAGGCCTGCCCCTGTGCTGTCCTCCAGGGCTGGTGCTGGGGTTTGGGTGGCCAGATCAATCCTGCTCAATTATGAATCGACAGAGAAGGGAGATGAGTGACCGGGGCACTGGAGCTCCTGTGGCCACCCCAGGGAATATGGCTGATGTCTGTGGTCACCTGGACTTCCTGGGTCTGAGCCCCAGAATCAGGTAGATTCTGCCTTCTAGGTGGCCCTGGGCTGTTTGGAACCCTGAAGGCTCCCCTTACAGGGCAGGGACCTTGCAAAACTGGGGTGGCCAAGAGGGATGAAGAAAAGGGAAGGGAGGGCTGCAGACCCAGAGGCCCAATGTTTCTCACAGTGGGCAATGGCACTGGCCACCTGTGGTCCCAGCCAGAAATGGAGTCCTCCTCCCCTCCTCCTCCCCCCTCCTCCC
>NW_026000102.1:5460320-5543571 GCF_001458135.2 Marmota marmota marmota
CCCTCCCTCCTCCCTCCCCTCCTCCCCTCCCCTCCTCTTCCTCCCTCCCTCCTCTCCCCTCCTCCTCCCCTCCTCCTCCCCCTCCTCCCCCCCTTCCTCTCCACCTTTCTTCCCTCCAACCCAGTGGGGTTGCATCTCTGTTAGAACACATTTCAAACCCACTTCCTTGGGGTCAAAGGCCAGGGAGGGCCTTCCTGCATCCAGCTCGCCCACCACCACTCCACTCCCTGCACCTCAGTGTGCACCCGCTGTGTGGGCTCCTCCACCCCAAACTCACCAAGCTGACCGGGGCCTGACAGCATAGCCTGTGGCAGGCCCTCAACAGATATTTTCCAAATGGCTAAGTTGTTTTATGCTCTGTCTTGTCCAGGGGAGAAGGAGGCTCAAATAGTAGATCTAATGTGTTCCCAGGCTTTGGACATCTGTAAAGGCATGTGAGCCTGGGGCTTCTGAGTTACGTATGTGCCCTTGCTCACCAAACAGCATTCTGAGGCGAATTGGCTCTCCCTGTACCTTTCCCAGGGAGAGTTGGGGCGTCACCCCTCCGGTGGTTAGGGTCCTCCAACGGCTCACCAGCTTTGAGAGGGAGGGTGAGCACAGCCGGGCGACAAGCTCTTGGCCTCAGCCTGCAGGCTGAGAGCATGGCCAGGGGTCATGGCCAGGGGTCATGGCCAGGGGTCTGCCCCCTTTCGGAGGCAGTGGCCGTTTCCTTGGGAACTTCTGGAGAGGCTACGGCTCTCTCCTGGCTGCAGGCATTCAGAGAGCTGCTTCACAGGGACCCCAAACTTCTCTTGTTTCGAATTTTTATGGAGGTGTCCACATTTGTGAGGTTCCCATATTTCACGTTTTCCTAAAGCAAGGCTTTAAGGTTCTTGATGTCACCCAGGGCCCCCAGTGTGGGTGGCCCTGGGGGCTGGAAGGGACAGGTCTCTAACTGTTGCAGCACAGCAGGCTTCCACGTGGGACCCCCACTTCCCTCTGTAGAAAGCCACCCTCCGAGTGTGGCTCTGGTGGAAGCAGTCCCCTGCTGCCCCACACCACACTGCCCTGCATGCTCCCCACGCATGTTGGAGTCTATAGGGGAACCCGAGCTGTGGGGAGGACTCGGTGTCCTCCTGCTCAGCAGAGGCCAAGGTGGGCTGTGGGTCGGGTGACGTTGCTCTGTGGCTTTCCTGCCTGCTCCTCCGTGGTCCCCGTTGGTCTGTCTATGGGACAAGACCTGCACTCTGAGGAGACCTGGTGTCTTCTAGTGTGCCTGTGATTCTGGTGCAATGAATTTCTCTAGAACCAGTTTCTTCCTTGCAACCAAGAACTCTGGAGTACGAATCGATGCGGGTGTGGGATGGAGGCAGGACCATGAGGATGGGGAAGGGGTTATAGCCGATGTGGGTGGGGCCCCAAGATGCCACCATAAAGTTCCAGTATCCAGGGGGGGAACAAGGCAGATGTTCATTGCTCCTCATGGGCCAGCTCCAGAGTGGGGAAGGCTTGTCTATTCTCCCCACGTGGCCACGTGGCTGCTGGGTCAAAGTCGCGCTATTTCCAAGCAACTGGGAAGAAGGGAGGAAGGTGACTGAGAGGCTGGGCACATCAGTCTTGCTGGCAGCCACGGACTTGGTCATCTCGCACCGTTGAGCTGCAAGGAAGGCTGGAAACAAATGGCCAGCTGGCCAGCCCTGTGCTGCTCCAGCTGGGCGCAGGGCACTCTCACCATGGACACAGGATGGGGTGGAAGGCAGAGAAAGTCAATTAATCAGTGAGCCACCACGTGGGAATGCAGTGGCCCAAGCAGCTGACTGAATCCGTGCCTGTGGTCCCCAGGAACCCAGCGCTTGCTGGAGCCAGGATATGAGGCGGTGGGGCCACACTGGTGCTACAAGAAAACAGGGTGACATGGACAATGGAAGGACTCCAGGGGTGAACTGGCCAGTTTCTGTGATGCAGACTAAATAAAGACAAGAGGATGCAAGCTCAGAGTCCCAACTACTCAGCTGCTGGGGCCGGCCGTGTGGAGCTCAGGGGTGTGGTGCTGTGGCCATGCTGGAGAATCTCTTAGCTGCAGAGAGAGCAAAACAAATGCATAGCAACAGCAAACCCTCTGACCTGCAGAATGCTGACTTGCTTCATCTGTTGAATTCAGTTTCACCAAGTCTTAAAAGCAAAATAAAGGGCACTGATCAGGAGAGCGGGGAAACCTCAAAGTCGGGTGGGAAAAGAAATGTGCGGGAGCCTTTGTAGCCCTCAGGTAGCCTGAGATCTGTGCCCTCCTTGGCTGAACTGAGGAAGCAGCCCCTGCCCGGGGGGAAGGAACCCTTCTAGCCTTTCTTGAGGACTCTGTTCCTTCCTGTCTGGGGGGGGGGGCTTCCTTAGAACAGCAAACAAGCCCCCTCCTCCCTGTGTTGTCTTCAGAATGCAGAGCAAAATGGCAGCGGGAGGCTTAGGAAGAGCTGTGGTTTTCTGCAGATTTCTGTCTATGTGGGGACATGTGTGGGAGTGAACAGGGAAAGTGGGGCCAAGGAGGAGGGGCACAGTCCGTGTTGGGTGCGGTTTATAAAAACAGATGCAGGTACTGCCGGGTGACAAGGCTGAACCCATTTCCTTGGGTGGCTGTAAACAAGTCCCACAAACTGAGTGATTGAAAACAACCGGAATCTATTCTATCACAGTTCTGGAGGCTTATCCACAGTGGAGTTGGTGGAGGCCATGCTCCTTCCGAGGGCGACAGAGAAGCATCCTCCTTGTCCCCCACCCCCAGCTCCGGGTGGGTGCCAGCACAACTTGGTCTTCCAGAGTTGGTTCACAGACACGTGGCTCATCGCCTCCCCCCAGTGTCACATGGCATTCTCTCTGTGTGCCCCCCCCCTTGCTCTCCCTGACATTCTTCTCCGAAATTCCCTCCTCTAAGGATGACAGCCATCGGGTTGAGTTCCTCCCTAATCCAGCATGACCTCCCGCTTTAGCTTGATTACATCTGCAACACACATTATTTCCAAAAAAGGTCACATTCATCAGCACCAAGGACACATATTTTTTGAGCAACAAAAATCCAACATGATATAGATGTAATGGAATGTACCAGCCTGGTCAGCCAAGAGTGGATCACATTATTTTCTTGCTGGTCATTGCAAGTCTGAGCTCAAAAAATAGCTCTCGGTAATTGAAGACTAGATGCCTCAAGTCTTGTCATGATATAGGAAGGGATTAAAAGGTGAAGGAGGTGGGAACATGGATTGGATCCCTGGTACTCGTCCTGTCTAACCCACCCCCCACCCAAACACACACGTTGTTTCTGGGCAGAACAGACACCTCAGGAGAACAAAGCCAGCTCTCCCATCCCAGGGCTGCTGAGGCACTGAGGGAGGGCGGGCAGCGTCCCTGAAAGCCATGTCCCTGCGAAGGCCCACATCATGCTCCCTTTACCAAGATCTCGACACATGTAGTGGGGAGGGGGGACTGTGCAGGTGGGGGCTGTGTTTTTACAACTCCCACTACAATGGCATTTGGGAAGGGACCCCAGGGGAACAGAAGCTGGTGGCCACTCCTAGTGTTTGGTAGAGAAAGAGGGCGAGTGGTCGTGCACGTAGTGCAAGGTGTCATCTTGCAGATGAGAGGTCTTGGGCCTGGAAATTGATCCTGAGGTTCTTGGCGAGAAGTCAAAGGGCAACCCATGGAGGATGCTTGATCTGATCTCAACACACCAAGGAGTCCATGCAAGTCTAGGCCTGGAAGACAGACTCAAGTCTGGGGTAACGTGGAGTCAGGAGCCCGGAGCATCCTCCGCCAAGAGCCCTTTGAACGAGGTTAGTGGTGGGGACTTCCTCCCTGCCCTTCCAGGGGATGTGGCTGTTGGCAGCTTTACTCTGCAGAGAAGGAGGAAGACCCAGGATCTGGATCCTGTGGGCTCGCTCCAGGCCAGCACACTCCCGTGGTCCGCTGTTAGAATGAGGTCACACGGGTGTGCTGTGACCTCAGTGAGACCTGTTAGCGTCTTCATTGGCTCCATCCCAGCTCCACCGACACGGGTCCCCTGTGGCTCAGAGACCTCTGGAATCAGGAGCAGAGAGTCATGGGATCCAGGAGGGGTGACCAGGTGTCCCCACCCTCTTTCTTCATATGCAGGTCACAAGTCAAAGCAAGTCACCTGGACGGCTGGGGAGGCTGGTGGGGCCACCAGAGGCCCTCAGAAGCCATCAAGGTGCATCTTATCATTCCCCTGTGGCACGCTGTCACAGGGAACTGACACTATGCCCATTATTGCCTTTAGATGTCCCCACAAGTCTCCAAGGGAGGTACATTGCAGTTCCCACTTTACACATGAGAAGACTGATGCTCGGGAGGTTAAGGACAGCACAGGGTCCAGAGCTGGTCAGGTGGACTGTGAGCCCAGGGGCTCTGCCTACTGTGCAGGTGACCTCACCTGCTGGGGAATGAGAGGCGGTGGGTGGCTTTCAGGGACGCTGCCCTCCCTCCCTCAGTGCCTCAGCAGCCCTGGGATGGGAGAGCTGGCTTTGTTCTCCTGAGGTGTCTGTTCTGCCCAGAAACAACAGGCGCCCCGGCCCCGCCTCCCCTCGGGTGGCCCCGCCTCCCCTCGGGTCTCTGTTCACTTGTGATGGCGTCGGACCCTCCCACGTCCCTGGAGCAGTCTCTATGTCACCGTTTGTGGCTATGCACAGTTTGCACCAACAGAAGCTCAAGCGTCTGCTGAAAGGCTCAGGCTGCAAGCCTCCTCCCGGGCTCTGAGCCTCCTCCCGGTCTGCTTCCAAATGCTTCCCTTCTGGGCCTGGAGCAGACGTGGGCTTCTGTGTGCGGCGGGTGTGGACGAGCTGGGGTGTGGAGAAGGGGAGGAACAGGGAGACAGACTGACACCAGCACCTGCCCCAGCAGCCCCGGGTGGTGACTCAGCCCTCGTCCCGCCGTCCAGATGGGAAGAGCAGGCAGAGGACGGGGAGTCACAGAGCAGGGGTGTGTACCCACCAGGATTCGCCTCCTCCTTTCTCGGCCACTGGAGTGGTTTGATTTGTCCCTTACTGCAAACCCTGACTGGCCGTGGTCACAGTCTACACAGTGGTGACAGCCAGAACCTTCCAGGGACTCCTTCTACTGGCCAGGCACAGTCTGCGTGGACTTTGGGCATGAATGAGGGCAGCAGCCCTGTCCTGGCCCAGCTCACGGCAGGCGGGTGGGATCTGAAACAATCACAGGAAACAAAGGATACGGAAGTGACCTGGCAGGTCACGGAGCCCCACAGAGTTGAGATGTTGTTCATCACCCTCTCGGGGGATGTGGGTGTGGTTCAAGTGGTTGGTGGACTCTAATGCAGGGATCCCTGCAACCACCGCCCCAAAGCCTGGGAGAGAGCTTGGCAAGGGCCATGTGGGCCAGTCACCTGCATTGGCTCCTAAAGCTCAGGCTGTCACAGGAGACCTTTGCCTTCCAGGGGAAGGTCATCTGCTGTTCCTTCTTCCCTCCATGTGTCCCTTCCTCTGAGTTCTGATGAATTCAGCTTTGCTTTGGGAAGGAGCCTCCACTGTCTTGTGGTCTCAGTGGATCTGTCACGAGATTGACATGGGGTTGGGGGGTCAATCATCCACACTGGGCAGGGGACGGCCAGCAGGTGGGGTGCACCCAGGGTTCCAACCAGTCCTGGACTGGAAGCTGCTCTTCTCAGCTCCCTCTTTCCTGAGTGGCTTCAGTCCAAGCCCCCGTCCCCTGCTGCTGCCCAGCTCAGGGGCCTCCTCTGGGTTGGGAGCTCCAGAAAGAGGTGGCCAGCTGCAGAATGGACTCCTAGCTCCTGCTTGTTCCAGCCAAACGCAGGGAGAGGTTCCCATTGCTCTCTGGAGGGACAGGCCAATTCCCGAAGTATCAGAGACTGCTCGGGGGCCCGGGGAGTCAGAATCTCCTTCTCGTGGGTGAGGGCTCCTGCTGCTGTGAAGTCACAGGAGTCGCCCCTGGGTGATGGGGGGGCTGCCCACATCTGGGGTGGGAGTGTGAGGCAGGAGAGCTGGGTAAGGAGACGTGGATGAATTGCACTTGAATTGATGTTTTTCAAGAGGACGCGTCAGTCCTGTTAAAACGCCCAGTGTGTTGGGGGTGGACTGGGGGACGGGGACAGGGAATCTGGAGCATCCGATAACGCCCACTATCATGCTGCTGTTGAACATGGAGGGTCTGAACAGCGCATGACACAAAACTCCAAGCACTGTGTAGGGTTCAAAGCTCCAGCCAGATTTTGGACTGGCTTGAGGCTAGACAATGAAGTGGGTGAAGGAGGTACCACAGCCTCCGCCACCTCCACCCACCCCGTGTCCCAGCTGTGCCTTTGGATTTCACGCCCCTCTACCTGGAGCAGAGAAGCAGCTGTGGGGCGGGTCCCATCTCCCCTGGTCACCAAACAGCGCCCACCACTGGGACTTCCTGTGGCCCTTCCAGCACCTGGAGGGAGCAGGTGTTGGTGTGACGTGCGTATTCTTCTCTCGGGCCCCCTCTCTTCCTCTCCCCACCTCTGGGAACCTGACTGTCCACTCCGTCTCTGTGACTCGGGTCTTGGGGGCTCTTCAAGGTGGTCTCTGCAGCATCTCCGTCGACGTGGGGACATCCTGGCACACACAGTCCCCTAAGGTTGGTGGCAGTCCACCTGCCCCTCAGGTCCAGGGACATGTACCAAGCTCTCTGCACGGCCCCGTCGAGCCCCCTCACTATTTTCAAAGTGAAGATGGAGACCCCGGCTACTCCACCCTCGTGGGGGGTGACTCGGCACTGAAGGCTCTGGGGAAACTTTAGACATTTCATCTTGTCCAAAAGTGAGCCCCGTCTCTCCTCCCAAACCCCAGTTCCACCCACATCCCCCTCCATCTCAGCTGATGGTTTGGCCTTTATACCTAGCTAACCTTTGATGTTATCCTCCACTCCTCTCCGTCCCTCACCATCTCATCTGTAGGAAATCCAACCTTCGGACGACGTCCAGGATCTAACACTTCTCTCATCACTTGGGGCGGCTGCCTGGTCCAGTCCACCTGGCCTCTCACCTGGCTGCACTTCTGCCCCCCATAGGTCTAATTGCACAAGTGCTCAGTGGTGCCCTGAGCCGGGCTCATCATTGCCCTCAGACCTGATAATGGTACTTCCTTGCAATCTCAAAGTCCAAAGAAGAAAAACACAGATCACTGATTATTCACCAGTGATTACTGAACAATAAACACTCTTCGTTTTTGGAGTGTAACTTTTTGGCCTACTTTATTCTATAATATATCCTGATAAGTTTAGATACAGTATAGGCAGAAAAGATCATAAGAGAATATGATGTCGGTAAATATCCTTATAAGCTAGTAAATTTAAAAACTTAGACAAAACGGGAAAAAAATCTATGGAAAATATAGATCACCAAAACTGCCTGAAGAGAAATGAAAAATCCTGAATATTCCTATAACTTTTAATGAAATTGAGTGTAGTTTAAAATATTTCTATAAAAAATACACAAAACCCAGAGAGTTTTACTTTCAGATTTTACTTTTCAAAGACTAGATATTATTCCCACACAAAACTTTTTTAGAGAATAGTTTTACAAAATCAACATATGAGAAGTATATAATTTTGATATCAAAACCAGGACAGTCTGAGAAAAGAAAATTATAGGCCAGTCTCAAACATTAACATGGATGCAAAAGTACTAAAAATATGCTGGCCAAATACAGCAGCAAGGTAGAAAACAGACAACCTTTTGTGACTAAGAAAGTTTTATTCCCAAAAGCAAAAAATAGAAAATACATTAGCTTATTTCTTCCACATTAACAACTTAAAGGAAAAAAAAAGAGATATTATCAGCTCAGTAGATACAGATGTTCCTTTATAATAGATGCTAAAATAGCTATTCAAATTCTAAAATACTATAGCAAACATCATACCCAGTGGCAAAATTATTCCAAAATTTCTTGAATCCAAGAATGCCAACTATCATCACCACTGTTAAACATTGTATTGGAGGAACTAAACAATGCAATAGGACAAGAAAAAGAAATAAGAGATACAGATCAGGAAGGAATAATACTCTCATCTGCAAAACAATGTGCTTGTCTTAGAAAAATCTCAAAGAAGCTAGAGACAAATTATACAAATTAGGTAGAGTTCAGTAAGGTTACTAAACCTTACTAAAGGTTATATTGATCTTACATAATCTTAGGTAACCTTACTGGATATAAGATTAACTAATTGCATTGGTATACACCAGAAACAATCTATTTAACATTTCACTTAAACAAATACAAAGAAAAATAGCAATGACAATAAAGGTAAACTAAGAATAAATCTAATGAAAGCTATTTAGACTAATGTTTTCAAACTTTGTTGAAGTCATTTTGAAATACTTAAATTAGGATATATTGCAGATTTATGGATAGGACAAGACAAGAAAAGGGATGATCAATCAATGATGTTGTAATAATGGTTTAATTCTTGTGGAAATAGGAAACTACCTACTCACCTCTTACCTGATATTCATTTAGGTGCATTGGATCAATCACTTATAGGTGAAGAGAGCAATTTTCAGACCCTTAGAAGAGCACAGGCCACGGATGCATGAAGTGTGACTTCAGGGAAGGGCTGATGTCCTAAATGAGACTTGGAAGAAGCCACCCCTCCACTCCATCAAGATCAATAAAGTTGACAATATTAATGCGTAAATGCTTCTATTTATCCAAAGATGGAGACATATCACCATCTGGAGAAGACCTTTAATGCCCTCGTAACTGATAAAGGATTAGTACCCAGGAGACACAAAGAAATACTGCCAGTCGATAAGGGACTCGTGCAGACATCACAAACACACCTTCCACAGAGAACATGTCATGAATTTTCAATAAAACTTATGAAAAGATGTTCACACTTATTAATAATTGTGGAAATGCAAATTAAAATGAACATGAGGAATCGGCTCACTCATACCACGTAGGAACAAACACCAAGTCTGATGAACTGGCTGTTCTCTGCCCCGCCCCGCCCCTCAGGGCTTTGCCCTTCCGGGGACCCTGTGGGCCTGGTTTGGCTCTTGGCTGCTGGTTTTGACTGACGTGGATTCCGTGGCAGGAAGGGAGCCGGGGCACTTCCTGCTTCCCACCAGGTGGCTGCCTCTTGTCATCCCTGGAGCTCCAGTTGGGCTGCCTTCTCTGTGCTCCGGGGTCCCAGGTTTGGCAGCACCTGCCCTCCACCCCTGGGGGAGGCACCGCAGCCCTCACCCTCTCACTTCCTTGGCCTAACTCTGGCTTCTCTTTGGGAAACTGTCTCTTTATTAAATCTTTTGCAGGGAACAGCCTGCCTCCTGCTGGGACCCTGGCTCACCCATAAGACAGTTCCAGAAACTGGGGAGGCTGGGGACCAACAGGAGCCTCTTTTCCTTGCTGGCGGGGGGTGGACAGGGTCAAGCACTTTGGAAAAGAATTTCCATGACTGCATTTGCAGATGCAATTACTTTAACAACCAGCAACTGCAGGTCCACATACCTCGCCCAGAGGCACTCCAGGACCCATGAGTGGTGACAGCAGTCTTCTTCATAATAGCAAGAAGATAAAGAAAATAACTCAGACACCCATCCACGACAGCGTGGCTGAATACACCGTGGTGCGTTACGTGCAGGAACACCAGCGTGGAAGCTCTGGGACCTGTGAAAAACTGGGCAGGAGGAGAAGCCAGAGACCACATGGATGGAGTCCAGTTGTACTGAGTTGGAAGCTGAGAAGATGAATCACCATCTTGTTTAGGAACGCATACATATGTGCAGAAGCTTGGGGGAAGGGGAGGGGTCACTTAATGTTTAGGCCTCACTTAACAGTGCCTCTTGGGGATGGGGAGGGTCACACCTGAGGACAGCTACAGGGCCTTTGAGGGAGCTAGAAATGAGGGTCGTCTCTAGTGATGTGCATCTCAAACTGAGCATGAAAATAGAATATGTATATCCTTGCACCTAGATCTCCTAATATAAAAGTAAATACTGAATACATTTATTGTGGACCCTGTTCTCCTCCGGCTTTGTATTTGATGCTGGAGACTATTTTATCCTGTGGTCCTCTTATAATCACACGGCCTCCCCATGAGGTTGAGTCCACTTATTGTGTACCAGTAACATAGCTGGGCAGTGGTCTATCTCATTTGACCCTCACACACCAGAAGGTTCCATCACCCATGCTACTGGCTGAGGGTCCTGCAGGCCCCTGGGGCCCAGAGGACTCTGCTTCTGCCTTGGGCCTGCTGTCCCTCCAGTGGGCCATGTTGGCCTGGTGGCTGTCTTCAGGCTGCTGGGATCTGAGCATCTGCCTGATTCTGCTTCCATCCCGGGTTCTGTGGGGCAGCAGGCTGCAGATATGGGGTGGGGTGGCTGGAGGCTGGTGGCTGCCTCCCAGGCCTGGCCCTGCCCAGCGTGGGATGTGCTTTGGGCTCAGAAGTCTCCTGTGGCTGCATTTGTTTGTGGAGATCGTGATGGCCTGTGTGTCCACTCTAGCCTGACGGACTGTGGGCTTCCCCGCGAGTGCCACCTCATGTGACTTCTAGCAACAGGGTGACTCTTGCAGCAGGTGGACTAGGAGTTTTGGACCTTCGTAGTTTTTGCTTTTCTGAAAAGAGTCTGATTTTTATGCTCTTTCATTTTGAAAGTCAGAGTTGGTTATTATTATTATTATTATTATTATTATTATTATTATTATTTTGGTGGTGGTGTTGGGGTTGAGTCCCACCAGGGCCTGGGCACATGTTCTCTAGCCTGTGTGTAGGGCTCCATTTATCTCCACACCGAGTAGGTGTTGCTATCCCCATTTTACAAACCAGGACCCAGAGGCCCCGAGACAGTGAGTCATGCCACACACCTGGGGCAGGTGTCTGAGACTCAGCTCTGTGCCGTTCCAGGTGCTCCTAAGATAACTAGGTGCTTTCTGGGCATGAGGCCTCTGTCCATCCAGAGGAATCCACGCTCCTAGGCCGCTTTCCATGCTGGCCTGGCCCCGCCAGGCTAGGTGAACTGGGTGGCAATGGCTTGCCCACTTCTCAGCCACCTTTGTCACATGCCCACAGCAGGGACACCCGTCTTCCAGGGCTGTGAGCAGTCAGGCCGGTGACTGGGTATGTGTGGCGTTGAGGCCCTGAAGGTCCTGGGAGATGGGGCAGCGGAGGAGATGGGTTAGGGATCTGAGCTTCCGAGCCACAGACACTGGGCCTAAGTGGTGCTCTTCCCCATGTGGCCCTGGGGAGGTCTCTGGGCCTTGGTTTGTCCAGGGGGAAAGAGGAAAACTGTCCAAAGCCCCTTGTGAGAACTAAGTGAGGGGCATAGTGCAGAGGGTGGGGTCAGCACCTGTGTGTGTAGGTGTCCAGTACACAGCGGCTACTCCGTCCACACCCTGGAGCTGCCCTGACCTGACCCAGGATGTGCAGAAAGATGGCAGACAGTGGACGTGCCCATTTCCCTCTCAGCTCCTTAATGCATTAGTAATGGGGGACAGGAGAGGCCACCGTCTTGCAGATTTAGTCCCACACAGCTACCTCTGCTCACGAACAGCAGGCCTGATCGAGGGACGCCTGGTGGCCTCCTGCTGAACCTGACCAATTAACTAGCAATCAGCTAACGTAATTAGCAAGGCCTGTGCTCCTCCTGGGCCAAGCGTCCCTGCGCCTCTCGGTCAGTTCCCGTCCACTGGGCTCCCCACCTAATTTGGGGCAAGAAGGTAATTAGAGATTGAACGTGGCTGGGTGTGACCCGGGGCGGCTCAAGTGAAGGCTAAGAAGGGAGATCCACGTGGGTCCCTTCCCAGGTGCCCGGAGGGTGAGTGCGGCTGGCCAAGGGAGGGTGGTGTCAGCCGGGTGCGGGAGGCCGAGGCCGCAGGTCTCTGTTCCCCCTGCGGCACAGCGGTGGCCAGGACTTAATGCACCTTGGGAGGCTCCATTGCAGTCACGGTTCTAGGAGATTATTGCTGGTAATTTTGCTAATGCTACTGATTGTCCCCAGAGGCCCCTGGAAGATTAACCTTTCCTCCTTTGGAGTGAGGAGCCCACATTCAGCTTCCCGCGCAGGCCACAGTGCCAGTGCCTTCCTCCCGGGAGGCCTCTGTACGGGGCAGGTGTGGGGTGGGGGTAGGGAGGGGGGACGTCACAGGGAGAGCTCGGGGGACTCGCTGGTTACTACAGTATCACTGGGAAGTACACAGGTTTTGGGGGAGGCTCTGCCTGGAAGTTTCTTGCTCGGTGATCTTGGGCCAGTCACCTAACCTCTCTGAGCAGTGTCCTCTGTAAAACAGAGGTATCCACCATAGTGTGACACCACAGAAAAGGGCATGTTTTAAGTAATAAGGAACAGAGGGTGGGTGCCAGTGTCCCCCGTGCCTTGCCCACACTGGTGTTCCCCTTGAGCTGGGTCCGGGGACCTAGGCCTGAGCTCCACTGGACCTTCAGGCTTGAATGGCTGGATTGAAAAGGACAGCGGCTCAGGGGAGCGCTGGGCACTGCACTCCCCCTCGCCATCATTTTCTGTCTTCCTCGAGCCCCCCCCCATCCCAACGCCATCGGGATCCTGAAGCAGAGGGGGCGCTACCCGGCTCTGAAGGGGGCACGAGGACCGAGGGGCTTGAGAAATGATGGACTGGCAGGAGGAGCCAGGAGAGGGCAGGGTGACTGACAGGAGAGCCCGTCGGCGGGACGGCAGGCGAGGGAGGGACACTCCACTCCAGGCAGTCCTGTTAGATGGGGCACCTTCAAGGCTCAGCGTTTAAAACCGTCACGGTAGGAGTGTGAACTGACAGATGCCCACACTTTGGAGGGCAGTGGTGGCACTGCGCCATGCCCCATCCAGCACAGCGGCTGGGGTAGGACTGTGTCGTGTGCCCAAGGCCAGAGGGCAGCACACAGCAGGCGCACAGTGGGTTCTTGCTCCTAAAACCCCAGGTGTTTGTGGACTGATCCTACCACTGAGCAGCCCGATCCTGACCCAGGGGCTGCCCAGGCTCCCAAACCCCAGAGCCCATCCTGCACCTGGGATGGGAGTCACTTCTCCCAGGACCCTGGTTCCATGTGACTCCCTGGGCCAGTAACCGTGAACGGTGTGTGCAGTTTTTCTAGGAGAGACTGGGACGAATCAGGGGCTGGGGACAGGTATGTGCCTTCCTTGAGAGGATGGTTCTGCCTGGAAATCCTGAGACATGGCCACCCCAACTTCACCCAGGATTAGTGTCCCGTCCCCCCCCCCTCCTGGAACAGGAAGTGGGGCCGAGGATCCATCTACCAGAAGGCGACGGCCAGCACCAAAAGCCTCAGTGGGCTGCCAGTCGGGGGCTGCTGGCTGGGCTGGGGTCTGAGGACCCCGCAACTTTGTCAAAGACTCATTCACATGCAAGAAGAGGCCCTCGATGTCAATGTGGAGCTGACAAGTTTGATGCACATTGACACGGCGAAACTGCCCGCCACATCACGTCCGGAGCATCCGTCCGCCCTGGAAACTCTCCCTGGTCCCTGCCTCCGTCCCGCAGCCCACCTGCAGCCCACCTGCAGCCCCAGCGTTTGTGCAGCTGTTTCTGATGGTTTTGCTGTCGGCACTGGTTTGGAATAAAAGTTTCCTTTCTCACTCCAGACCAGTTCTCCAGGTCCTCCTGGCTGGACAGCGTGGTCAGCCCTGACTCCCCTGGGCACCTGTGACCCCTCCCCTTCCTGGGACAGCTCCACAACCTGCTTGACTGACTCCCCTTGTCCCCACACCAGGGACTGCACAGAAGGGCACAGCCACAGAGCAGCCCTGAGCTCAGGCCGTCCTGCTCCCACACGCCAGAGAGCACTCCCTGAGGGCGACCTGCGTGGGGGACACCTTGACCCTGACCCCGGCCCGTCCTCTCTCTCACTCCCCACTTGCTGATCGGACACATATGTCCCAGGTGGCCCCTGTCCCTGCTGTCCCCACCCCAGCTTGCTGCATGCTGTCTGGACACTTCCTTCACCGATTCCCTCCTCTGGAGAGTGAAGGCAAGAGTCTTCACCACAACGCCCAGGGCTGGCTAAACGGGAGCCACAACCACGTGCAAGAGCAGAAGGACCCTCTGGGTGGCACCATTTCACGGAAGGCCCCAAGGTGGGTAGCTCCTGTTTGCCATCTCCCTTGGGAGCCAGGACGGTGCAGGCACAGTGCAGGTGCTCGGCCTGTGCACTGAGCAGAGGGGACTGGGGCTTCCCTTGCAAGGTGGCCAAGGCCTCTCAGACAAGAAGTGGCCACGGTGCAGCTGCACAGGCAGCCAGGAGAGGTCCTCAGCAGCCACCAGGAGCCTGAGTTCTCAAGACTGAGGCCTTGAATCCCAGCATTGACTGGGCCACTTTAGGGCTGGTTCTTGGCCTCACCTTAGACAAAGAGCAGTGGCTACAAGGCCCCTGTTGCTCATCAAGTCGCTAACTGGGGCCTGTACCGCTGAAGCCAGATTTAAAGTGAGGTAGTCAGTGCAGTTAGATAAATCGGGTCTAACGCCGAGTGAAATCTAAAATGGAGGCCGTGCTGGCAATGATTCCGGGAAACGCAGGACAACTCATGGAATGTTAATGAAGTCCCGAAAAGGCCCGAGGCCAAAGTCCACCTCAAAGAAATGTTAATGAACAGCCCCCAGCAAAAAGGTGCGGACTCAGAAGTCCTTCCTGACCAGATTACTTCTTTGGCCCACCTGTGTCCCACCCCGCGGGCCTTCCCACCTACATTCCATCACCAAAACTATAAAAAGGGGAGACAACCTCACTTCCACGGATTCCACCTCTTGGGTCCCCTTCTTCCTCCGGGAGAAGTCTTTTCTGCTGTCCTTTAATAAACTTCTAATTTCTACTCTGACCTTGCCTCGGCGTGCTTCTTTGGTGTTATTCTTCAACACTGGGGAAGCAAGGACTCCTCACCGGTCAACAGCGGTAACACCGCCGAGGTCTGGCCTGGTCTCTCCTCGGGGACATGTGCCCTGATCCTCTCATCCAGGAGAGGGGCCATGGACTCCTGCCTGGGCAGGCTGGGCCTGGCTCCCTGCCCCTCAGCACTGGGGTCTAGGGAACCAGCGGCCTGCTCTGAGTCGGGGTGGGAGGGGTCTTCATTCTTTCCCCTGCCGCAACCCCGAGGAAACAAAATTAGCACAATAACAACATCCATCCTAGACGCCCGTCGAGGTAGGTAGCAGTTTTATATCTCTTCTCGGAACTGAAATCCAATACAGATAGCGCCTTTTACGGGGCGCCGGCTTTTATGAAATGCCATGAATCAGGGCCCGGGCAGGCGCCCTTGCAGAGGCCGCACTTCCCCAGGGCTCAGGCCACGCCAGCATCTGATTCCTGTCAGTCCCCTGCAGCCCCCTGCAGCCCCGGGCCCTCCAGCCCAGACTCCTGCAGCCCAGGCCCCTCCAGACCAGGCCCCTGCAGCCCAGGCCCCTGCAGCCCAGGCCCCTCCAGCCCAGGCCCCTCCAGCCCAGGCCCCTGCAGCCCAGGCCCCTCCAGACCAGGCCCCTGCAGCCCAGGCCCCTCCAGCCCAGGCCCCTCCAGCCCAGGCCCCTGCAGCCCAGGCCCCTCCAGACCAGGCCCCTGCAGCCCAGGCCCCTCCAGCCCATGCCCCTGCAGCCCAGGCCCCTCCAGCCCAGGCCCCTCCAGCCCAGACCCCTGCAGCCCAGGCCCCTGCAGCCCAGGCCCCTGCACAGGGAGGAACACTCTTGGTCGTCTTTCTGGAGGTGGCACAGCCTCTCTCCTGGTGGCTGGCCATGCTGGTGTCCCCTCAGGGGTTCACCCGCGGGTGACCTGGTGCAATGCTGCGGACAGTGCTGACCCTGACCCTCCTCGTTAGCGCCACGGCTTTTATCATTACACCAAGTGGCCAAGGGCGGACGAGGGTGCCGGGCTACCATCTTCCTGCTTTGGTGAATATCGTTTTCGTCACTTGTGAACGTCTCTAAGCCCACAGGACACTGGCCCCTTCCTAAGAAGCTCAGGGGGCATCAGGACCCCCTCTGCTCAGCATCCCTCCCTCCAGGGCTGGCCACGCACTGCCGTAGGCGGCTAGATTCCAACCTTCCCTATCCCAACCCGCCCCAGTGGGAGGGCCTGGGCTCCCTGGGCCGCTCCTCCTCACTCACACCCTGTGGTCACCAGGACAGGCTCACGTGCGTCTCCGGGCCATTTCTGGAGCCCTACGTGGTGTGATGGCCATCTCTGCCTGTCAACTGGACTTGCCGAGGGACACCAGATAGCTGAAGAGATTGGCCTGTGGTCAGTGGACTGGGGAGGGGCACTGCCTGTGCCGCTCAGCTTCCCGCTGCTGTGACCAAATACCTGACAGAACAGTCAAGAGGAGGAAAGGGCTATTTTGGCTCATGGTTTCAGAGGTCCAGTCTGTGGGCGGCCGACTCCTTGGCTCTGGGCCTGAGGTGAGGTGTGAGGGCGGGTGGAGGAGAGCAGCTCAGGACGTGGCAGCCGAGAAGCAGAGAGAGGTGGGGAAGGGGCCACAGGCAGAGCCCCCCTTCCAGGGCAGTCCCCAGTGCCCACCTTCTCCAGCCACGCCCCACCTGCCCACAGCTACGTCCATTCAATCATGAATCCAACAGGTGAACTGACCCACTGAGGAGCTTACAGCTATCATAGTGTTATCATTCCACCCCAGAACATTCCTGCATTCTCAGAGGGACGCCTCATACCCAAACCACAAAACCACCCTCACCAAGGTGGGTGGGCGTGATCTAGTCCCTGGAGAACAAAAAGGCAGAGGAAGGGGGAGTTGGCTCGTGCGCTCTCTCTCTCTCTCTCTCTCTCTCTCTCTCTTTGAGCCTCTCCTGCCCTCAGGCGGTCCTGCTTCTTGGGCCTTGGATTTGGACTCGATGGTACCCTGGCTCTCCAGGGTCTCCGGTTGTAGGCCTCCATGGTTACAGAAGCCATATTTCAATACGTTGTACTATATGGACTGACCGAATCGGTAATCAATGTCATAAAAAGTTAAAAAACATTTAAGGAGCTGGAAATTCTAATGACATGATCTGATCATTACACATTTGTACATGTATCAAATTATCACACTGCACCTCATAAATATGTACAATTAAAATAACAACGATGATACAAAATTTTCAAAAAAACATTTTTTTTCTTTAATGGATAGTATCTGCCATGCAGCCTTTATATTGTGCATGTAGTAGACACCCAGGAATATCGGTTACTTACTCAAGTTAATAGATGTGTTAGTCAGATTCCTGTTCTGATAACAAAACACCTGAGATAACACACTTATAAACAGGAAAGGTCTGTTCTGACTCACAGTGTGGCAGGTTTCAGTCCATGGTCGCTTGGCCCAATATATTGGGCCTGTGGGGAGTCAACACCCCATGTGGGGTGCAGCAGAACTATCAGCTCATGGCAGCTGAGAAACGGAGTCAGGAAGGGCTGGGGGCCCCGACCTCCCCTTCAAGGGTGCACCCCAGGGTCCTGATTTCCTCCCGCCAAGTCCCACTGCCTGAAGTCGCCACCACATCCCAGTTGCCTCCAGTGCGTGGCCTTTGGGGCGTTCAAGATGCAGACTGTAGAAGTAGAACAACGAAGGGCGGCTGGGGTCCACTCACGTTCTGGGCCCTTAATGAGGCTCAGCGTCAAGGTGGGACGGAGGACGCCGGCGTCTGTCATTCTTTCCTCAGTGATGAGGTGGGGCGAGGTGGGCTGGACCCCTTCTCTGCAATCCAGGGTCCTGACCTCTCTTACCCCCTGGGGGTCAGGTCCCCCAGGGAGGGAGCAGAGCCCCTTGTCCTGGACCCTCAGGACCCTCTGGCCCTCACATCCCTTCCTGTTCTTTCTCTGCAGCCCCCCCGGTGCCTGCCCCTCAGGCTGTCCCCCTCCCATGGACTCTGAGAACACCTGCCAATCGGGGATGGGAGGCACCTGGGGGGACATGTCCCCATGGCAACCTGAGGCTATGACTCACTGCTGAGGGGTGCAGCCGGCTCCCTCCCTGTGAGCTGGGCAACGTCTCAACTCCAGTTTCCACTCTGGGCTTCGCTGTGGGACCTGCTGGGTTGGGGCGGAGCCTGAGATGGTGCCGTGCTGGGCTGCGCCCCTTCCTGTCCTCTCCCCACCCGCTCAGCCCATCCAGCTAAATGTCACTTTTGTTGATCTTTTCAAAGCACAAACCTGGTTTCATTGATTTTCTCTTTTGTTTTTCTGCTCTCGATTTCACGGCGGCCTCCTCTAATCTTTATTATTTCTGTTTCTCTGCTAGCTTTGGGTTTAGTCTGTTTTCTTTTTCTAGTTCCCTAAGTCATCAAGTTAAGTTTTTGATATGAGATTTTTTTCTTCTTTCTTTCTTTCTTTCTTTCTTTCTTTCTTTCTTTCTTTCTTTCTTTCTTTCTTTCTTTCTTTCTTTCTTTCTTTCTTTCTTTCTTTCTTTCTTTCTTTCTTTCTTTCTTTCTTTCTTTCTTTCTTTCTTTCTTTCTTTCTTTCTTTCTTTCTTTCTCCCTCCTTCCCTCCCTCCTTCCCTCCCTCCCTCTCTCTCTCTCTCTCTCTCTCTCTCTTTCTTTCTTTCTCTTTCTTTTGCAGTGCTGGGCATGGAACCCAGGGCCCAGGTGTGCTAAGTGCTCTGCACGGAGCCACACGCCGTCCCTGTTGCCTGCTAAGGTGGCATTCATAGCTGTAAGTTCCCCTAATGCTCCCCGCCCTTCACTGTGTGATTTCATTTGTCACTAAGTATTTCTAATCTCCCTTGTGATTTCTCTTTGGTCCATTGGTCTAGAATGTGTTACTTAATTGCTACAAATTTGAATTTTCGAGTGAAAACATTAAAAACTTGTTGATTTGATTCCTCTTACTGATGTCTTACTGTATCCCACTGTGGTCAGGGAAGATACTTGTGTATTGTCTTTTAGAACTTTCAAGACTCAACTTGTGGCTGACATTCAGTCCATCTAGAACATCCTCTACGGGTGTTGTTATGGGCGAGGTAGGAGGTGATCCCTGATCCTCGTCAGTCCCCGACTCCCCTTGGATGGATTAATTGGGGAGGGCTCTGGGCAGGCAGGGGGTGCGTGGAGGACATGGACGCCTGGGGTGTGCTTTGGGGTGCATATTTTGTCCCTGGTGAGCAGAGCCCCCTCTCTGCTTCCTGGCTGCCATGGCCTGAGCTGCTTCCTCGGCATAACCTTCCACCATGAGGTGCGGCCTCATCCTGGGCCCGGAGCAGGGAAGCTGGCTGTCTGTGGACTGAGCCCTCGGAAGCTGAGCTCCAAACAAACTTCCCCTCCACCACGATTGTTCTCGTCGGGTCTTTGACATCCCAGCAATGAAAAGCTCACTAAGACAGGCGCCGTGCAGGATCTGTGCGCCCTGCTCTGCTTCTACAAGGCCTCGTCAGTCTATTGGCTTCCTTCCTGTCCTCCCGCCTGGCTTTCTATTGCAGAGAGGGGAATATTGACATCCCCGATTGTCACTCTCAAACGGTCTGTGTCGCTCTTAAATCCTGCGAGTTTTCACTTCACATATTTTGATTGTTTTTTTATTTGGTATGTAAATGTTTAAAATAGTCACACCTCATTGCTATATGGAAACTTTTATTAATACCTGATAGCCCTCTACGTCTCTGGTTATTTTTTAAATTGAAGATGGATTTTGTCGGATAGACAGCCAATCCTCCTCTCCATGTTCTGCTTGCCTGGAGTGTCTTTTCCCATCTTTTCATTTCCCACTGACTTTTGTCTTTGGGTCTAACATAAGTCTCCTGTGGGTAGCAGACAGTTGAATCATGTGCTTTTAACCCTCCTCCTAATCTCTGCCTTTTGATTGGGGAGTTTAATCCATTTACATTTAAAGTAATTACTGGTAAAGGACTTCTGACGTTTGTTTTCTATATGTCTTATAGCTTTTATTTTTGTCCTTATTATCTTTTGTGTTGATTTTTTTTGCAGTTAAAAGTTTAAATTCCTTTCTCATTTCTTTATATACACCCTACAATTCCTTTCTTTGTGGCTACTATACTATTGCATTCTACGTCTCAAAGTTATACAACTGTCATTGGAACTTATTCTACTTTAATTTCAATTCATGCAAAAATAACTCTTCCTTTACAGCTCCATCCCTACCCCTTTTGGTTGTTGATGTCACCAAATTATATCTTTATACATTTGATGCCCCCAAAAGTAAATTACTATTCCTCTTAAATGCTTCAATCTCTTAAATTTTGTACAAAACAGAATGTAGAGTTCCAAACTAAAGTTATAATAGTAATAGCTTTTAGACTAGCACTTTTTAAAAAATTGATTGGTCTCTTAAATTATGTAGAAAATTAAAAGTATAGCCATATAACATTGTTACAACAATACCATCCTTTGTAATTGCACATGAATTTTTCTCTGTTGAGCTCTTTATTTCTCCATATTGCTTCAAGGTACTGCCTAGTGTCTTTTCATATTATCTTACATGGCTCCTTTGAGCATATGTTGTGGGTCCGATCTAGTATAACACACTTCCTTTCCTTTTGTTTATCTGAGAATGTCTTAATTTCTTCTTCATTTTTGAAGAACGGTTTTGCCAGAGAGGGTTCTTTTTTTTTTTATTTTGTGGCACTGAAGATTGAACCCAGGAGTGCTTTACCACTGAGCTACATCCCCAGCCCTGTTTAGTTTTTATTTTGAGGCAGTCTCGCTAAAGGTTGCTGAGACTGGCTTCAAACTTGGGATCCTCCTGCCTCAGTCTCTGGAGTCCCTGGGATCATGGGTGTGCGCCACGGTGCCTGGTTCAGACAGGATTCTTGGTTGACAGTTTTTCCCTTTTGCCACTTTGAATATATTGATTGCCCCACTGCCTTCCAGCCTCCCGTTTCTGATGTGAAACCTTCTGATAATCTCATTAAACTCCCTTGTATGGGATGAGCCAATGCTGCTTTCAAAATTCTTGTTGCCTTTTGAAAGTCTGGTTGTAACTTGTCCAGTAAAGTTGGTGATTCTTCCTCCTGTGGGCTCTAGATGGAGGTACTTGACTCTGGAAGGGTCACAGCAGGGTGGCCTTCCCTGGCACCTCCCCTGAGCGGGCTCTTTCCTCTGCCATTCTCCTGACTCCTATTGCTCATCCTGATCATCCCTCCTTTCTCTTCCATTCAGACCCCAGCTTTGACGTTCCTCTGCTATCTCCCATTCTGTTAGGGCCATCTGTTTCCCCTGAGCTCCTCCACTGATCCCTCGCAGGGGGTGGTGCTCCGTGCTCCCTCCAACATGTCAATTTTCACCATTCAGTGTATTCCGTGTCCATGTAGACATCCCTTCCAACACTCTGGCCTCCCAAGTCCTCCGTCTTGTCCATCCTACCTGGGGTTGGGTCTCTGCAGGTGAGCATCCCTTCCCTCTGGGCATGCTACTCCTACGTCAAGAGCAAAGCCCAGTTCCCTTCCTACTGCTCCACCAGTAGATGGTGGGATGCTCCTTCTGAGAACCCAGACGTCATTCTGCGAGAAGCTCAAGCCACTTGGAGAGGCCGAGTGAGGACACACCCATCAAGCTCCTGGTTAGCTCTCATCAACTGCCCACCAGGTAAGTGGCTCTCGTGGGCGTCCAAGCAGTGAAACTGTCAGATGATACCAATCTCAGTTGCTTTCTGACTATTAATATATGGGCAGCCACAAGCAAGATCCATCCAGTTAGGCCCTCAAGCCCACAGAAACTTGAAAGATAATGATGACTATTTTGAAGCCACTGAATTTTTGTATGGTTTGGGCACTTGGTAATGGGCACCTGGAAGAGGAGGGCTGTGGCATCAAAGCCTAAATCACTTAGCTTTAGCCTTTGGACTGCGCAGCAGCAGAAGCCGGGGAGACCACAAAGGCCCATTAGGGAAGGCTTGAAGGACAGCGAGGGAGTTGTTATCAGGCTGCAGAGAAGGAGGCCACCGTCAAACTCTGGAAAGTTGGCAGCATGTCATCTGAGAAACAGAAAATCCGCCTAATGAACTGGGGGAGTTGGCATAGGAGATTCCCAGGCCGAGTGTTAAAAGTGCCAACTGGTTTATTTTGCCTCAGTTAATAAGGTGTGGCTGCAGAGAGACGAGCACTTTTTATGCCTTGCAGAAGAGTAAGAAATGGCCTCAAGGTAGTTAATAATGTGGTCTTTTGTCAAGAACTCAGAAATATTTAAACGCATCCTGATGCACCATCTCAGGTACCTGCCAAGAACATTAAGGGCACCGTCACCCAGCACCTGGCTCTCAGCTCCCGTGGGGAGGGTAAGAGGAAAAACATCTAGTCTCCAAAGATGGTCCCTGCCCATTCCTTCCTCCCTGGTCCTCTCGTTAAGTGGAGTCTAATCCACACTTGCCCTTGATTCTGGGGCGGTCACAGCGACTGGTTTGACCTATAGAAAATGGTAGGAATGTGTCATGGTTCAGGTATGAGGTGTCCCCTGAAAGCGCCTGTGTGAGAGGAGGCGAGAAAGTTCAGAGGTCAAATGATTGGGTTATAGAGACTTAAGCTAATCAGTGGATTAATCCAGTTGGTAATGGGCACGTGGGGTGTGGCTGGAAGGGTGGGTCACTGGGGGCTGCCTTTGGGCTTTATGTTTTGAGCTGGGCTTAGTCTCCCTGCCTCCTGGGGGCCATGTGCTGAGCCATTTTCTGTCACACCCTTCTGCCCTGATGTTCTGCCTCACCCTGGGCCCGGAGCCCTGGAGTGGGCCATCTGTGGACTGGGTCCCTTGAAACCATGAGTCCCCAAATAAACGTTTCCTCCTCTCATTGTTCTTGTGAGGTCTTTCGGTCACAGCAGTAAAAGGTTGGCTAAAGCAGAGTGATGCTCTGGGGCTTTGGGGGCTTGGCCAGCAAAGGCCCAGAAGCTTTAATTGGATCTACTGACGTCCTCTTTGGGGGCTTCTCGGGGTCAAGACATGACTCCATGAGGGGCCCAAGGCACATGGAGAGGCCAAGCATCTGAACATCAGTCCCAGCCCCAACTGAATGACCCGGGTCCTTTTCCCTACCCGCCTCTGCACACACACCAACTCCTGAAGTGCTCTTGACTCAGGTGCTGCTCCGGCGACCCCTCCAGCTCTTCCTCTCTGCACCCTTCATCGGCGCAGGAGGCCACTGCTCCCTCGCTGGCTGACCGGTCGGTCCTACCTGAGGTTCATGACCGCCAGCTTCCTGCAGCCTGCTCCTCTGTGGTGCACCCTCCCACTGCCCTGGATTCAGCCGTCTCCACCCCCTCCCACCCCTCTCCCACCACCACCAGGCTGGCAGGTCACTGTCCATGGTGACAGCAGCAAGGACAAACGTCCTGTGAGCCGCCACACGGCCCCCCTCCCTGCACCGCACCTCTTCACCCACCTCCCGCCCTTCTCCGTGTGCCTTTTAAGGACAACTGCTGCTCTGTCCCCGAGTCCCATCCTTTCTTGCCTACTCAAGGCTGTCACTCAAGGGTCCCGGGTTTTCTTCTGTGCATAAATTTGTCACTGCTCTCGGCACCTCCTCGTAGCAGGAGACGGACCTGCCACAATCCCCCCACCCCGACTCTGCTCCTTCTCCAGCCCAGTCTCCTCTTCCCTTTCCCGTTCCTGCCCTGCTCTCTCTGGAATCTCCTCAAGAATCTCCTCAAGAGGACTCTCTCTCTCTCTCTCTCTCTCTTTAAATTCTTTTCAGCTGTAGATGGACCCAATATCTTTATTTATTTACTGTTATGTGGGGCTGAGGGTTGAACCCTGGGCCTCCCACCTGCCAGGCAAGTGTCCACCACTGTGCCCCAGCCCAGCCCTCAGATTGGACTCTTGTCCTGCAGCATCACTTAGGCTGCGGGGACCACCACCAACATCCACATGGCTGAACCAGGTCATTAATTCTCTCTGAGCAGCCTCGGGCCCTTTGGTCACTCTCTCCTCCTGCGGGGACAGCGGGTGGACAGCAGGGTTTCCTGGTTTTCCTCCCACTTGTCGGCTCCAGTCCCCATTTGTGGACTCTGGGGCTCACTCCTGCGCCTCCTCCTACTCAAGCACTTGGTCATGATGTTCAGATTCATGGCTAAACAGGATCTGGGTGAGATGAGACCCAAATGAACGTCTAATCCACATCTCTCCCATGAACTTGAACTTGGCTGCCCAACACCTGCTCTGTGTGTCCACCTCGCAGCAGGGCCCCCCTGGGGCAGCGGTTGGAGTGATCCTGCTGGGTGGGGTGACAACCCGTGCTCTGTGGATGTTTCAAAAGAATGACAACCTGGACAGAGCGTCTCCTCCTGGTTGCTGCACGCGGCAGGATTTAAACAACGTCGGGTGAATTATGGAGCCAGCCCCATGTCCACCAACCGATGAATGGAACATGGTCTTAAAAAAAAGACAAGAACGTGTGGCATGTATACACAACAGGTTTATTCAGTCCCAAGAAAGAATGAAATCATGGCATTTGCCAGAAAATGGACAGAACAGAGACCACACTGTTAAGTGAAATGAGCCGAACTCAGGGTGAAGAGCTGTGTGTCCTCTTCTCAGTGGGAGCTGGGGAGGGGAAGGAAAGAGAGGTGGGGGTGGAGCTCATGAAAACCACAGGAGAGCAGGAGAGGAGGGGCCGGGGAGGGCAATTAGCCAGATTATGTTATCATGTCGTGTATGAGTGCCTGTGCAAATATGTAACAACAAATCCCACCTCTGCCCTGCAGCCCCTGCTCAGGGATACTGGGTCCACTAGGCCGCTGTCTGCAGGCCACAAACCTAGGCGGGGGTGGAGGCCTGAGCAGCTACTTCTCTAACCCTTGATCCCCTTTCCAGAAACAGGGGAGGGCGGGGTGGGGTGGGATTGCACACCTCAGAAGAGCAGCAAGAGCCTTTGCAAGTGCTGATTCCTAATGTGGTTGAGGCTCCCTGGGGATGCACCTCCCTAGCGTCCCCTGGGCTTCCCTGCTCTGCACTCTGGCCCTTTGGTAGGGAGGGGTCTCCTGAAGGGACTCCTGCCAGCCTCCTGCAGTGGAGGCCCCAGAGGTAGAGGAGTGGTGCTCAGGGCCCTTGGGCCCTGTGGGTCTCTGCAGCCCTGAGTCCCCTCAGGGGGGCACAGACCACAGGTTTCTCTGCGGGGCTGAGGGCAAGAGCACCCCGCCCCCCACGCCCGCCTTGAAACCCCGCTGCGGTTGTCCAGAGCAGCTCTCATGCTGGTTCAGAGGCAGGGTGACCTCTGTGCAGCGCTTGACAACACCCTGCTGTGGGGCCCAGGATATGGTGCCAGGCGAGGCTGTCTGCTGCCAGCCAAGTGTCCACAGACAGGAGCCAGAGGCCGGGGGCAGGGACTGCAGATGTGCGTCCAGACCGTCCTGCAGGGCGCCCTCCAGACGGGGCTGCAGGGTTCGCAGTGCACAGGCCTCTGCCGCCTTCCAGGAGAAGAAATCTCGTCATTACCATTTCAATTAAAATTGTGCTTTGAAGCGTCAGGTCCCGAGGAGCAGCTCCGGATTCCAAACACCCAGAGCGTGTGTGGCAACAGCGCCCTTCTGCCAGCTGCACCCCCTCGGAGTCCGGATGCCCACCCGCCCTGCAGCCTGGGAGAGGGAGCAGGACAGGGGGCCGCAGCCGTCCTGCCCCAGACAGTTTCAGAAACTGTTCCCTGTAGCTCCAAAGTGCTCTGCGCTCGTGGTGAGAAAGGCACAAAACACAGAGGAGCATGAAGAACAGGATCAAAATCGCCCTTGATCCCGTCTCCAAGGACAGCTACTCTCTTCCTTATCTCTTCTTCCTCCCTCTACCTATCACAGCTCAATAGCGCGGGGGTGAAACGTATACAGAAGTAGGTCTAGATCTTGATGTTACTGTGATCGAATCTATCGAGTATCTATGGTTTGCATGTGTTACAATGTTCCTTGAAAGTAGTATTTTATGGCTGGATGATATTCCCTCTGTTTTCGTAAGTCGTATGTGACATCTATGACTTGAACCTTCCGCGGGTGTCCTTGGGACTCATGTTAACAGTCATAGGCCATTTGTGATGCACTGCAAGGTCCTTGTGTGCATGTAGTGGTCACCTACTGTATGCCTGGCTCAGAGCAAGGCACTGGCCGTCTAGGCAGGCAGTTTGGCCCCTCTGCTACCACCAGGACCTGCCCTGTGTGCTGGGGGTTGGTCGGTCTTCGGGTTAAAGAAGACTCCAGTGCATCCCGCCTACCCTGCTGGGGTGCAGAGCTCTGGCTGCCCAAAGGAGATCTTGAGGGATGTGCTCAAGGTCCAGGGTCTTCTAGGGCTTCCAGGGAACAGGGCCTGGGAGGGAGGGAGGGCAGGAGTCCGAGGCTCCTGGGCTGAGCCTGGCTCCCTTCTTCCACGTCTGTGACCTGGGAAACACCCCGGCCTTGGCCTGTGAGATGGGGCCATACCAGTGCCCTCAGCCCGTGGCAGTGAGGGCCCAGGATGCGGCCCACTCGGGACGCTGGGAGGCTGTGCAGTCTGCGGAAGAGCCCCTCAGCTTTCCCCGGGCTCCTCATCCCGGGGTCGGCCTTGGGGCATCCCCCTGCAGGCCCAGGTGTGCCCTGCTCGATGCTCCTGAGCGCCGTGGATTCTTCCCCGAGCTCGGGCCCTCAGTTCCCCAGGCGTGTCTGCTTCCTGGGACAGGGAGAGCCAGCTCAGGGTGAGCGGTGGCAAGGAAATGGACAGGAACGCTCTCGGCAACACATATCGGAGATGACAGCCCACAGTGGCTGGAGAACAGCAATTCCTTCTCTCCTCCAATGAGCACTCTGGAGGCGGGCAGCGGCTGGAGTCTCTGCTGTTGTTATTCCAACAAAGGCCGGCGGTCTCTCAGCTCCCACTCTGCCTTCCTTAGAATGCTGTTTATTGTTTTCTCCTCAAATTTGTTGCCTCATGACCTTAAGATCACTGCCAAAGCTCCAGACAATGCATTTTTGCCCACGGCAGAGAATATGGCAAAGGGGTATTGTCAGTGATGCCCTTATTCCACCTGACCTTATACTGGGAAATGAACCCCTGTGCATGTATCTCCTCACAGCTCCTGTTACAAACAGGTCACCTGCTTTCTCTTGTCTTAGTGGGAGATGGGCTGGAGGAGAGGGCCTGGAATGGCTGCTGTCTGCCTACGGGCCACGGATCCTACCGGCCACGTGCAGACCTGTGCTGCGGGACGAGCGGCCCATTTACCATTTTTTATTGTAAACAACACTTTAATGAGCCATATTTGAAATATTCTCCCTGGTTTATGATTATTCCCTGACAATAAATCCCCTTAAGTGGAATCACAAGGTCAACAGCATCCGCTGCTTTAGGGCTCCCGATGATTATCGATGGGACTGTCCTCCATCCAGTTAATGGCCGCCCAGTTCTTCTGGGTCCTCCGGCATTTCCCACAGTCTTCCTCTGCTCCTCTTTAGCAGCAGGACCACTGCGGGCCGGGTTCTCAGGTGTCTGCAGCCCAACCTGTCCCTGTCCACGTCCTTGGCACCGCTGCTCGAGGGGGCTCTCCCTGGCCCCAGGAAGCAGCACCTGCCCGGGAACCGTGTAGAGGTGGGGGAGCCCATGTCTGCCCACCCCTGGCTCCGCCTCAGCTCCCACGGCTCCCTCCCCTCCCACCACCCGCAGAGCCGCCCCGTCCAGCCACATCCTCGCCTGGTGCTGTGGCCTGACCGGCCCCTCCCTTCAGTTTATATGGTGCAATCGTCACCCCACGGAGTGCTGTGAGGCAGGAGGTGACAGAGGCCTGAGGGTGCAGCCCTTACAGGAGGCCCGAGGGAGCCCCGCGGGACAGAGAAGGCCCCCACGAGGAGAGGCCTGGTGGGCAGCGGGTCTTCCAGCCCCCATGACTGTGAGCCATGAATTCCTGCCGTTCCAAGTCACTTGTCTCAGGAAAGTTGTGATAGCAGCCGATGGCGGCCCCCAGGATCCCTGCTCCATGGTTCAGCTGCTGCACCGTGGACTCGACCGAGTTGTCCCCGTCCCTTCTGGCTCCAAACTCCCACGGCCTCCCAGGACCTCTCAATTCTCGCTAAGCAAAGGCCAGAGCTGTAACAAGAGCTCGCAGGGCCCAACGCCACGCGAGCCCGTCGCGTCCTGAGCTCTTGCTGCCCCTCCACTGCCCCGGCCACCGCGGCCTCCTTGCTGTTCCCAAGGCCACCGGGCTGGCCCTGCCGGTCGCCAGGCTCCCGCTGTTTCCTCTGCTGGACACCCATGGGGTCACTGTGTGTGTGGGAAGGTGTGTGGCGAGGACTCCTGGATCTGCTCTCTCAGCAAGGCTGGCGTCCAGTACCCTGCAGCTGCGGGGCCGGGGTGGCAGACAGCGGCACACCCCAGCCCCCGCTCCAGCCGGGCTCTTAGCCGAGGGCACCGAGAGGCCGCAGGGCTGCTGGTCTGCGCATCTGAGGTCTCGGACAGAGGTAGGGGGAGACGGTGACGGCCGTCGGCCGGCCTTCCAGCCCCAGCAGCTGTGCAAGCTCTGCCTCTGCGTCCCCCCACCCTGAGCTGGGAGGGCTGACGGTCACAGGAAGTCCAGTCCCTCCTCCTGACCTCAGCTTCCCAACAAGGTCAGAGATGGGAGGCTTCAGCTGAGGAGCCCAGGGCCGGAGGGGAGGGGTCTGCCCCCCACTCCCACTCCTGCTTTCGGGTGGGGTCCGGCCACCCCCTGGGGCACCTGTGTCCCCTGGATCACCCACCACCCTCCCTGCATCCTGAAAGCCAGCAATGGCGGTTGGTGCCCTTCACCCCCTGGGTCAGGCCGGGCTGCTTCCCTGCCCTCACCCACAGCTCCAGCCCGAACGGCTCTTTTCGTTTTATTTTTTTGAAATCTGTTCTGTCTCCTGAAGGAGATTTTCTTTTGAAAACTTTGGAACTAAATAATTCCTAACGGCCCTTCAGGCTCTGTTCTCAGGCAGAAGGATCTGGGGGCATGTGGGGCCCTGAAACCTCCCCCAGAGCCTCAGGCCCAGAACATTCCACCATTCCGCTGCCCCCACAAGGGTTCACTCCCCACACAACTGTCACCTGTCCCTTCTCCCTGCAGGTGCCAGCAAGACCACATCCTGGACTAGAGACTGTGGCCTTAGGTGAGCGTGCCCAGCCCCAGACACTCATGTCCCTCTGCACTCTGCTGGCACGGAACTGTGTCGGGCAAAGACAGGCCGTCCCTCCCCGCCCAGCGTGAACTTGGCGCCTACTAGGTGCTCAGTCAACACTGGCGGGACGAACGAGTGAGCGCTGCCCAGATGAGGACAGCGCGGTGGCATGAACGCAGCTGAGAGGCCCCTGGAGACAGTTCAGTGAGGGGCTGCAGTGCTGACCGCCAGGCCCAGCGGAAATGCAGGCCAGAGCCAGGT
The DNA here is from genome assembly GCF_001458135.2 of Marmota marmota marmota. Classification (NCBI taxonomy): domain Eukaryota; kingdom Metazoa; phylum Chordata; class Mammalia; order Rodentia; family Sciuridae; genus Marmota; species Marmota marmota. The sequence continues at coordinate 5,489,581 of NW_026000102.1, forward strand.
TAGTGACAAAGCCAGCCACATCTCAGGACGGACACTCGGGGTTCACCAATGATTCCACGACATCCACAGAGTCGTGAAGGGTTCTCAGAAGCCAGCCAGGTGGGGACCAAGGAGGTGACAGTCGCACGCTCCTCCCTTGGTGGTCACCCCTTAGCAGCCACCAAAAGCATGTTCCAGGGGAGGAGAAACTGACCATTAGCTCAGCCTGAAAGTCTGCGAAATGACTGGATCGTGGAGAAAACGTTTGGGCTAGGATTGCCGAGGCCCCTGCTACGTTTTAGGAGAACATCGTCACCCAGGTCCCAACACTGATGGGTGAAATAACACAACGTGTAGCGTCCATTTCACAGGGACCCCGGGGGAGGGGGCAGCAGTGGGTGGGAGGCAGAGAAAATAGGCCTGGCCACATGCCCTCTGGTGATGGTGTGGCTGGTGATAAGCACAAGGCAGGTGATAGAACACCAGGGGGCAGCTCAGGAGGCTGAGGCAGGAGGATGGCGGGTTCAAAGCCAGCCTCGGCAACTTAGTGAGGCGTCCCACGACTGAGCACTCAGGGTCACTCCAGGGGAACTGGGCTGCACGGAGTAATCACACGGAGACAGAGAGATACCTTTTTCTTTGGGTCCTGTGGCAGCTCCTCGGACCTTAGGGGTCCGCGGAAAGAGAGCAAGGAGCACGTGTGAACCCTCTTATTGAGAGAAGCCATGCAAATGAGGCCAGGGGTAGGATTCCAAGGAACAGTGAGTGTAGCTCAACCCATGGTGACGCCTGCACCCGGAGCCAGCCTTGCTATCCCAGTGGGGACAACGCCCAAGTCCCACAAAATGTAGTGTCTGGCCGGAGCCTCGAGCATCAGGGTTGGAAGGTCTGCATCCAGGGCAGCTCCCAGCAACTTAGCAAGGCTCTCCGCAATGGTGCAAGACCCCGTCGCCAAGTAAAATATTTTAAAATGGCTGGGAATGTGGCTCAGTGGTCAAGCACCCTGGGGTTAATTCCCAGTTCCCAAAACGAAAACAAACACGCAAAGAGGCCAACGTAGGCCACAAAGTTCCCGAAGCCCGGAGGAGCCCTGCCAGCCCTCGGCTGCAGGCGTGGGGACGGCTGGTAGCAATGATGAACTGCAGACTTAAAATTGCTAAAAGAACAGATTTTTTTTTTCTTATCATAAAAAGAATGATAAATCAGCCAGGCGTTGGGCACGTGCCTTCGCCTGATTGAATCTTTGTACAACACACATGTAGATCAGAGTACCGCACTGTACCCTGTTCATAGACACAATTATTATTTTTCAATTAAAAAGGTAAATTTTTGAAAAAATTTAAAAAGAGATATAAATATAGAAAGCTATAGAGAAGCCATAGATCGATATCTACCACCTGGAATGAACTCATGTTCACAGTACATCATTTCTCCTGTGGTTTTAATCATAGAAATTCAATATTTGTGTGAAAAATCATGTTTTCAGGGAAAATACTTTTTGTAGAAAATCCGTCTCAGCTCCCGTGTGCCCTCCTCCGGTGGCCACGCTGCCCATCCTGCCCATGAGGAGGGCATCGCCCGGGCCTGCCTGCCATGCCCGGCTGCTCCCCTGGCCCCCGTGTCCACACAAGGGACTCACAGTGCCCTCCGTCCTCAGAGCCACTGAGGCAGGGTGGAGGCACCGGGGCTCCGGCTGCCGTCCTGGAGGCTGTGCCCACTGCTCTCGTCTGCCTGGTCACTTGCTCACCCCAACAAGGCCCACGAAGCAGGCGCCTCTCCGTCTCACGGTTCAGGAGGCCGAGCGCAAGGTCAAGGGCTGGTGGGCTGGCTACTCTGAGGCCTTTCCTTGGCTTGCAGACGCCACCTTCTCCCTGTGTCCTCACATGGTGGCCCGTGTGTGTGTGTGTGTGTGTGTGTGTGTGTGTGTCCTGGTCTCCTTTACAAGAACAGCAGCCACACTGGATACCTCAGTGGCCTCTTTTGGCCTCAGCCACCTCTGTCCAGGCCCCATCTCCAAATCAACCACATTCTTTGGCCTGGGGTCAGGACTTCACCAGACGAACCTGGAGGGGTGTCCAGCCCATAATGCTGCCGTCCCCCCGAGTCTTCCACCCCAGTACATTACTCGCCAGGCAAATGCCATTTCCTCTTTTGATTACTTCTCAAGAGATTTTTTTTTTTCTCCCCAAAGGAAGGTTTAAAGAAAATAAAATAATGATAATAATAATAATAATAATAATAATAATAATAATAATAGAAATAGAATAAACTGAAACCTCTGAGTTGGGACACAATGAAATCTCATTATTTGGGCTTCCGTAGGAAAGTACTCCAGGACAGTGGAGACCCTGTGTTGAAGGTGGCCTCTAGGAGTTTCCTTTAAACTGATGAATCTATCCTGCTTGAGCTGAGACCCTTCTAATAAATCTCACAATTTCGAGTGCCATTTTGTGCGAAGAGCGGCTGATGGAGGTCTTGTCTGGTTTCCCGTGGGCTGGCATCTGGCCCTCCCTCCCTTGCCCTGGTGGGCTCAGCCCAAGCCCTGAGCAATCCGTGGCCCACAGGAAGCCAGGAAGGGACGGCTCTGCTCGGCTTCCTCTCCCAGGCGCTCGGTGGTCTGAGGGGCTCCGGGGTAGCTGGGCTGAGCGGGAAACCCTGGTTCCAGGGAGCATGACACGGGCACGTCGGGGCTGCAGGACAGAGCAGGTGTAATTAATTCGTCACATCTCTTGGAGGTAGAGCTGAGGCGGAGACAAAAGTCCAAACAACTCAGAAAACAGTTCTTTCTTTAAAGCTGATGGGGCCCAGGGTTCTGAGTGGTCATATCTGGTTCTCCCAGGTTTGGGTTGCTTTTAAACACAGTTCTCAGCTCCCAGGGCAGCGATCATATGTGTCAGCAAAGCTCCTACTTAGTGCTGCTGAAGCACTTGATTTTCATTAAAAAGATGACATTGGGAGCCATTATCAAGGACAATCCACCTCCGTGGGTATTTATATTCATAAGGGCAGACTGTAACACAGAGATGCATAAATCACCAGATCTGCTTCCTTGCTGCCTCCCAAGCCAGGCTGCAAACTGGTTGGCTCTGACTCTTCTCTTCCGGTCTTTCCCTTGGGGCCACCTGTGTCTCCTCGTGTTCCCGACGCCCCACTCCAGACTGCAGTGAATCTCTGGATATGAAACTAATGGATTTCGATATGAACCCATCTCCCCGCCCAGGACCCTTTCAGCAGATGCTCTTAACCAAAAGAGGCAACAGGACTCCGCGCCCCACCCATGGCTCTACCCCTTGTCAATCACAGAGCCGTGAAGATGGGGTGGTCTGGAGCCCTACAGACAGCCAGGCACCCCACAAAGAGCACTGTCAGAACAGGCCCTCAGCAGCCTGGGACACGGGGTCGTCACCCTGCGGATGAGACTGACCCAAGGGCTGGAGAGGGGACATGATTCATCCCAGGGTCGCCCGGCTAGGAAGTGGTTCAGCAGGATTTGAACCCAGGACCATCTCTGCCCCATGCCCATTGTTTCTGTGGTGTCAAGGTTGGCGAGGCCAGGGCACCTCTGTCCAGGAGGGAGCACGGGGCCATCTCTGCTGAGTACAGAGCAGGGATAAGGACATGTCAGGTTCAGATAGGAACTGGAAGTCCTCTCCAGGGACCAGAGAAGGAGCTAAAGGGCCAAGCACTTGGGGGGCCACAGCTGGCTCCAGGTGGGCACAGCGGGGGCTCCCACCCCTGGGAAGTAAGGGAAGCCAAAGGCACCCTGTGGAGTGCAGGGCGCTGGAGCAGCCCCCTCTCTCCGACCCCAGGAAACCCAGGTGTCATTTCCCACCCCAATGAGGAAGCCAAGGACAAGTCTGTGGCAGGCACCTGCTGGTGGCCTGGCGTCTGCAAGCTGTGAGGCCACGTTGGCAGGACGACAGGACAGCCGGGCAGCTGGGAACCCGGCTCCTCGGTGTCCCCTGCAGGAGGGTGCTGGGAGCTGGTGCTGCACAGAGGCCCCCCGTCCTGTGCAGCAGCCAGAGAACCGTCTGAGGGTGAGCTCAGAAGAGCAACACACGAGGAAACAAAGCGTCGCTCAGAACAGGCCGGGAAACCGGGATCTCGAAAGACAGGTTGGAGGCGAATGCTAAAAAGGCCAGCAAACCACACCCAGAGTTGATGGCTAACGTGAACCCACCACGGACACAAGCAGCCTACGGGGCAGCCCCCAAGCCACCGGAGAACACGTAAGCGTCTGTAGTGCAAAGGAAGTGAAGCAGTGGTCTCCAGTACAAAGAAGGGATTGAGAAATCAAAACTGAAACGTTTAATGAACACAACCAGGGTGGGCGAAAAAAAACGTGATCCATTGAAAGTCTGAACATGGAAATGTGGCCACTAAAAATAAAACAAACAACCACTGCAAAGGCTCAGTCTTCCTGGAAAGCCCTTAGCAATTCCGGCAGTAGCCCTAACCTTGACTGAACCCCCGCTGGGTGTTGGGATGGGGATAGGCTGCACTAGATGGGAACAGAACAGACAATGTCCCTGCCCCCTTAGCACTTCTGTTCTCTTGGGGAAATGTGAAGATTGTCAGAATTGAAATGGAGTCACTTGGGTCAACCCCTAATGACTAAACAAACCACCTCAGGAAGTTCCAAAGGAGGGGCTCTCAGCTCTCACATGTGACGGCTGACGGTAGCTGTCCCAAAAGACTCACCAGAACCTCAGCCTTGCATAAAAGGCCACCTCAACCTTAGGCCAAAAATACTTTTGCAGGGACACCTGCCCAGCAACTGCCTGTTGACCTCAGACTGGCCCGTCCTCATCATTAGTCCTCAGGGCCAAGGAGATCATCTTATGTGGCCCTCTCCACTCTGTCTTTAACAATGGCACCTGCCTCAACCTCTTCAAATAAACCCAGTGGCTGTGGCTCGAGTTTTTGTTGCAGTGCTATTCCTGGACACGATTAATCTCTGGAGAATCTCTTTTATTATTTAGGTCGACACAGCTCTAGATAAGATAAGTGAGTCGGAGACAAAGTCATGGCACATACACCAGGTCATGTAGCATACCTAAGGAGATCGCTGCGAGGATAATTCAGAAAGGTTAAAAAAAATGGATAATGTGGGGTGAAAGTTAAGAGGCAGAAAGCTAGGATGGGAACTTCAAAATACAGCTACCATTTGTCAAACCTGAGACAGGATGGATGGAAAGTTGCACCAGTATTTATGAGCCGGAGAAAAATACAATGCTTCCAATTAAATGGAGATCCCACATTTTCCTGTGACTTGGAATGTTCACTTTGAAGTTAGAAAAACTGCTTTTAAAGAGTTGGGCAGTCTAATGAAACCCCTGTGCATGTGTAAAAATGAAAATATAAGCTCAACAATTCAAGATTTTCTTAAAATCTTCTTGACCTTCAGAATCACTTTTCAACTGAAGGCGGACAATAGCCATCCTTTCCACAAACAGTTGCCCCTGTGGGCTGCCAAGACACCTAGGAACGGCACAGTTAGCAAACAGCCCTGCCATATCCCTAAGGTTTTTCCAAGCCTGAATTTGCTATGTGAGTGCTGACTGTCTCAACCTTAACATGGAACACCAGTGGAAGATCTGGGGAAAGAAACAGGACGCACATCCCTTCCTCAAATGGTCTTCAAGTGTTCCAGGGACTGTAATTGTAGTACCTGCCATCACACAGTGTGCCACTGAAACACATCTGGAAAATCAGGATCAGGTCTCGTTCCCCTGGTGTTGAAGATTGAACGCCCGAGAAACAACACGGAGGCAAGCACAAAACATTTTATTTAAAGGATAGAACAGAAAGACAGAGACACTCCTCCAGAGAGCAGGGGGTCCAGAGCCGGTGCCCAAAGGAGTGGGGGTGTCTGGACCCTTTGTAGATTTTAGATTTCCTTTCTTCTCATGTCCCCTCCTCCCAGGAAGACAGATGTCCATGGGGTGATTGGTTGTGTTGGAAAATATGGTCCTTCCCCTCTCCCAGAGGTTGTTAGCAACCAGGTGATGGGGAGTGCGCTCTACCTGTTTCCTTTTCTTTGATAATTATCTACCTGTCTTTTTCCCTGGTCTCATCACCAGGAATCACAACCAACTTGAGCATGCATAGGCAGTGAACGCCACTCACAGCCATTGTAAAGAGCACCAGTTGTCAAGGGCACTCCATTTTCACAGACATGAGAACCTGAAAATGTTAGTCTTATGATTTAATACGATTACTGATGTTTCCAAATAAGAGGATATAAAGAGATGAAATTTGAGGAGACAAGAACCTTTCCAGTATTGATAAAAGATACAAGTCTCCAGGTTGAAATAATACCCCAATTTCTGAACAGAATAAAAAAAATTAAATTCACATTTAGACACATAGAGGTGAAATTGTAGAACATCACAGAGAAAAAAAAATCCCACAAGGAAAAATATTATCAGACTAAAGCAGATTGTCCATCACAAAAAAATTCAGAATCTAGAACAATTAAAATATTAAAGAAAAATAATTGTCAATCTAAAATTTCATACCCAGCTAAACTATCATTTAAAAGTGAGGATGAAATAAAGATATCTCCAGCTACAAAAAGAATAAAAGAATTTAGTTACTCCAGATCCTACTGAATGAAGGAACTACCAAAGGTCTCTTCAGAAGTATGAAAGATCAATCCAAAACACGGTGGAATGTGAGACAATAAACATTGAGCTAGACAATGATTTGGATGAAGCTGGGCTTTCTAGGAATCAGATTTGATTCCTATTCCAGGGCCTTCTAGCTTGGACTTGGACTATTGAACCCTGTCAGTTGTTTCACTCATCAACTTGATGGGGATTTGCCCATGGAGGAAGCGTAATAAAAATCTACTTCATGAGGAAAACTGAGAGAGAAAGAGAGAGAGACAGGAGCAGAAAGTGAGAAAGAGATGAATTAACAGACAGATCACAGAGGGCCTTAAGGGCCTCTAGGTCACATTTTCAGAGTGACAGTGAAACAGTCTTATTTTAATTAAAAAAAAATATCAGATCTGCTGGGTGGAAATGTATGGAGAAAGGAGCAAGAGCAGACACAGGTTTGCTGGAGTCTACCAAGAGGACATAACTCTCATGGAAGTAGAAATCAAGCGCCTCTCCATAGATGGTGGTGGTAGGAGAGCTGTGGCTCTGCTCTTTGAGGCCCCCAGCGTCCTGCGTCCTCAACAAAAGGTGGCCTTTGGATGCCTGCGTTCTGAGGGGACCCACGACTCAGCACTGACTCAGTACCTGACAGAGCAGTGAGCACCCAAGTGAGACTGGATTTTGCACCCCACTCAGATTTCCAGGTTTTCATGCAGCTCATCCTGGGCGGAGATCAATTGCCCGGGAAATGGAAGGAAAACTCCTATCTGGGGCAGAAATCCCTCTTCCATTGCTCCAAGCTATTACCCACTAATGGAGAAAATAATGAAAATTCCAATTATAGACATATGATCCCTTCCCAACACTTGCTGCTCCATTACAAGGAAGCTCGAGGCAAATCTCAGGCCCGCTCCTCCATCGGGCTCCAGCTGGCCGCAGATCTGCTCCCTCCTGACTGCCCCCACCTTCTGCACCACCCACGCTTGGGCTAAATGGCATTGGCAGCAAGGATCTCAGCAGAGCCACACTCTGTGCAGCCTTCAGAGGCCGGGCAGACCTAGCTGGGGGTATGATGGAAAACCCAAACCCTGCCCTCTGCAGGTTCCGACGTTCACCCAGTGGGATCTGGAACCAGATGGGGCTGGGAGTTTGATGCAAGCCTTCAGGGAACACTTCCTAATGGAAAAGTGTCCAGAAAAAATTGTCCCCTGGAGGCCCTGGGGATGAGTCTGCTTCAAGATGGCTTGGACTGCTGGCTGGTTTAGGACTGAACCACAGCTGCAGAGAATTAGGAGAGGCCCACACCCACTCCCCGAAAACCCTGAGGCCCCCACGTTCCCCACCGGCCCCGTTCCCCTCCCTGTCGTGGGAGCACAGGGACCCCGAACTCCAGCTCAGCTCCCGGGCTGAAGACAAGCAGGGAACCCTCCTCCCACTTTCTGGGCCAATTGCTCCTGAACAGGAGGGAACCGGACCCTCCAGAGACTGGGTGGCACTGCGGTGGCTCACAGCCACAGGAAGGGGGCACACCTCGAGTGAACTCCAACCCCTCTCCTACCTGGGTGACCGGCCATGTTGTTCAATGGCTGCCTGAAGGGCAGGGTCCCACTCTCAGTTACCATGGGCACGAGAGGTGGTGAGTGAGTCTGTGGCAGGGACAGTGAACCGTCCACCCTCAAGGACTCGATGTTGGCACAGGCCCAATCGGGGCTGACACCGGCAGCTTGGAGGACACCATGAGAAAGGAAACTGAGATGGGATGCTCACAGAACAGTCCAGGGGCCGCAGGGGCTGGGCGGGGGCAGGGGTGATTTTAAGTGGTCAAGGGGACGAACTTGGCCTTCTGGTTTTTTTATTTTTAGTTGTGAATGGATCTTTGTTTTATTTATTTATTTGTTTATGTGCAGCACTGAGGATCAAACCCAGGGCTTCACACGTGCCAGGCAAGCGCTCTACCACTGAGCCACAGCCCACAAACGTGGCTTCGAGTTACAAGATCAGGGAAGTGGGGGGCAGCCTGGTGGCTGCAGAACTGCCACCTGTCTAGTGGGGGACTCTGGAAGGAGGGGCTGGCTGGCTGGTGCACTCTGCTGGGCCACTGCCCTGTACAACTGCTCTGTGGAATGTGGGCTCCCTTCACGCTGGGTGGCTCACGGTCCAGGTCCCTTCTGCGGCCAATGCCCTCAGGACTTCCCACTTCTCAGTCTGAGAGACTCCATGGTGTCTGGACGCCACGTAGGCAAGTTAATGGAGATTCGCAGGCTGCTGAGGCCAGAAGGGGCGGCCCCAACCCAGAAACCAAGGCCCTTGGCAAAGGGAACTGAGAAGGGCTGTGGGCGTGCCCTCCAGCCTCCCTGGCCTCTGCCTGTCCCCTTGGGGCCTGGAGTCCAGGGCATCACACCGGCCCCTGAAGCTGCTCTATGGACACTTCCTTGAGAGCCGGGTGGCCACCCCTGCTGTGGGTCCTCTGTTTTTGGGAGGAAGCTCAGACGTCCTCACTAGCTACTGCCACCAGGCAGTCCAATCACCCCTGCGTGGCTAATGTCAAGCGGAAGAAGGAACCTGTCCCCAGAAGGCACAGCCCTCCCCCCATAACCAGCATAAACCCTTCAGTTGACTTAGGTCTTGGTGCCCTCCCCAAGGGAATCCTGCGCCCTGGGGGCCCTCACCCCAGTTCCTTGTGGGGAGGAAGGATAAGGGAAGGTGCCTGGGAATTCCCAGAGGCAGAGGCAAGCCGAGCCCTGGGTTCCAGGAGCTCTGGGGCAGGCTGCCTGGCCCCCTGGTTGCTGGGCTTCCTTCCTGGTCTGCTCCTCTGCTCAGTGGAGGCACCTGGGGACCTCCCCGGGAGGTTCTAATAGGCACATCAGAGCAGCTGATACCCTTTCAATTTGGGGGAAACAGGCCCCCAGAGGGAAGGAGGTTTGTACCTGGGTCACAGGGTGAGGCAGCTTGTCTAGGGCAGGGTCTCCGGTCTGTACCCTGACACCTGGAGTGTGATGCATTGGGCACATCTATGTATACGGCCTTGGGAGGACCCTAAGACTGCAGGGAACTGGGCTCAGGGGCCGCAGGGAGGGGAATCCGAGTGTGGGGAGCAGGCACGTCGAGGTCCGAGATCCAGGGGTGATGCAAGACCGACCTGACCTTCCCCACTGCCTTGATCAGGTTCTTGTCCAGGGCTCTTTCCCCTCTGTCTCCACCACAGCATTGGCCAGGTGAATTCCCCGTTGGAGAGAGAGGGTGGGTGTGCTACCCAGTGTCGGATGGGAGACTGCCCCCTGCTTCCCCCATCGGCTGCAGCGGGACCCGGGTGGCGGTTCTCACGGACCACGAAGACATGTGCTCTGGACCCATGTGTGGCCCTTTGGCCGTGCACGAGTGCTCTGTGGAGGTGTGGGGTGTTGGCCATGCCAAGCCGTGTATTATTTAGGGAGCTCTCTCCTCATTAGTAAAGAGAGGAAGTGCTTCCGCAGAGTGAGATAAATGGCCCTGCGGCGCATGCTCCGCTTACCCTCCGTGTCAGTATCATAAACGAGCACCCTGGGCAATCCAGCCGTCCACCCTAGAGAGCGGACCTGGGGGAGGTGTGACCTCGGAGGGCCCGGGGTGCAGTCCCGGGTCCCATGACTCTGGGCTCTCAGAAGGGAGGTGGCCTTTTCATGGTGGCTGGATGATACTATCCTAATGAAGGGGGAGAGCTGACTGAATGAGATCCCCGCTACCATCCGTCTCTGTGAAGAGTTCAGAGAGCAGGAGCCACGGCTGCTCTCCCAGCCCCTTAAATCAGGCAGCCGAGTGCCAGGCGTGTGAGGGGAAGGGGGGCCAGTCAGCAGGGCCCCGACAACACAGGCCCAGCAAGGACTCTGTCAGTGAGTCCCTCGCCTGCCACCTCCCCTGCATCACACAGTGCCGTCTGGGAGTGGAGCTTGGCATCCTCAGTGGTGGCACCGGACAAGCGGGTCCTCTTAGTAAGGAGGGTGGGGAAGGCAGCTCCCCTCTGCACTGGGGCCAGACTCCCGGGATGGTGTCCTCTCCTTACAGGGTTTCCACCTTCTGGAGGGGAAGTGGGTCCCTTGCGCGCACTCGCCTGCCACTCCAGCCACCTGCAAGGGCCCTGGAGTCAGATGCCCCTGAGTGCTCCCTCCCTCCCCTGCCGGAGGTCCCTGGAGTGTGGGCAGTGCTACTCCTGGCTCTGCTCTCCCTGGCTGGGCTGCTGGTTCCCAGCCTGGACGTCCTCTGTAGGTGAGACCTGGCCCTGAGCCTCCTTGATCAGTGGGTGTCCCAGGCACAGAGCTGCAGGCTTGGGGAAGTTTCCTGAATGAATAGGCACGGGGCAGAGACCAGCCTGAGCCAGCAGGCTGCCCTTTGCGGGCCCAGAGGTCACGAGAGGCATGGCCAGCATCGTCTCCTCTGGGCGTCTCTGCCACACACTGGGCCACCAGAAAGTTCTCTCCACAGGCCATGGGATGCGGTGGGGTCTGAGCAGACCAGCCTCCTTGGTCTTCCTCACAAGGGGTCATGACCAGGTCCTTGACAAAGAGGACACCGGCCTAGAGTGGGAGTCCAGTGGTGCAGGACTTGGAAGCCAAGGGCGGGTCAGGTCCTGGAAAGAAGCTGGCCCTCACCTGTGGCCCCAGCTGGCCCTGTGTCCAGTCCCTGGAGAGGGCGCTGCTGGACTCTGAGGCCCTCCTTGGTGACAGCAGCGGTACCTGCTAGAGAGCCAAGCTGTTATTAGAATTCAGCAACAATCCTGGGGACGCGATTTGGTGAATTCAATCCTAGACACTACCCCATTCCAAAGTGTACACGACAGAACGCAGATGATAATTGGGTTAACATCGTAACATCTTAAGCAATAATAAATTAGTCCTCATTTAATAACCCACTTTAAGAGTGGAAATGGCTATGTTAATATATGATAAAATATCTGGGTCTGTATATACACAACACCCTGGAAAATACATTAAAAATTAATTATAGTAAAATCGATATGATTAGGAGCACCAAGTCCTTTATGCGGAGGCAGTAAATGTGCTTAAGATGTTACGGGAAAGAAAAAAAAAAAGAGGCTCCGTGTGATTAAAGAGCTGGGGAATGGTTACGGAGAACTTTTGATAAACGTTCTCTCCTCGGGCAATTTAGATGACAGATATTTAGAATCCCATTCTCTCTCTCAGATGCCAGCACATCAAATGATCGCTGTCACTTTCCTCTTCTTTGGGGGTCTTTTTGCTTGACCTGAAGATGCCCAGCACCAGACAGGCTTCTGTCCTCTTGAGGACCAGCCAGGATCCCTGGGTGTGCACTTGAACCACCGTCTGCGCCTATTAGTCAGGATGTGCTGGGTTTGGGTGCAGCAACAATCAGTCCCCTTCTTAGTGCCACCGACAGCGGTGTTTCATTGCTCCCTTCTGTGGAGGTCCCTGCAGGACTGATAACTCTTCAGCGTGACCGTGCTGCTTTCTCAAAGACCAAGACCAGCGTGACTGTAGGTTTGAAGTCTGGTGAGGGCTGGCTTTCTGGTTCACAGATGGTCTCCCACCCTGTCCTCACATGGTGGAGGACTGGGCCCTCTTTTATACGGGCACTGATCTCATTCCTGATGCTCCACCCTCATGACCTAGTCACCTCCCAAAGGCCCACGTGTCAGTCAGTTTTCTGTTGCTATCATAAAATCCTGAGATAATCGATTTATAAAGAGAAAAGTTTTTTTCTGGCTCACAGTTGTGGAGGTTTCTGCGGTGCTCTGTTGACCTTGTTGCTTTTGGGCTGTGGAGAGGCAGCACATCACGGTGGTAGCGTGTGGGGAAATGTCTAGCGCATGGCCAGGGTGCCAAAGAGAAAGAGGAAGAGAGGAGGGTCCCATAATTACCTGTGAGGTGACACCTGCATCATCCAGAGCGTGCCTCTCCCTAGGCTCCTCCTCTTAAAGGGCTGGCTACCTTCCAATAGCACCAGGCTGGGGACCCAGCACAGAGGCCTGTGAGGACATTCTGGGTCTGAGCCCTGCTCTGTGTGTCACCCGATGTCCCCTCTGTTGGGTGTCTTTTCCTTCATCCTGTACCATGCGTGGTGCCAGCTGTGGCCTGCTGCTTCTATAAGCTGTCCTCTGCCTGGCCAGGCCTGCTTGGCCACCTCATGGCCCTAGGCAGGCTCCGCCCTTAGGGCAGGTGGAGGTGGCTGCTGAGGGTGGGGCTCTGCAGGTGCTCCTGGGCGAGCACCCCCAGCGTCACAGACAGGCGGTGACAAATCTGAAATTGTGCCAGCGTTAGGATCATTCTGTTCTCGCCTCCTCTATGTAGGCCCCCTTTGGACGCCACTCAAGCTTTCCACCTCTGAGTCACGGTGGGCGGCCATCTGTGCCAAGGAGAAACCCGCGTCTCTGGGTGAAGGAGCTTTTAGGAATAAATCCAAACAAAACTTTAAAAAAAGTCGCACTTCATCATACTTTCTCTGTGTATCTGGGACCCAGCCCAAGGGCTGATTTGCAGCCCTTTAGTACAACTTGGAATTTGCCGATTACCCTTGGTATTTATGTAGCTCGTAAGTCTCCCTGGACGGGTGGGAAGTCTCCATAAATACTGGGGCAGGCCAGCCGGGAGTGCGGCTGCTGGCGAGGCAGCTTTCATATTTCAACCACCGCTGAATCCGGGGAGATGGATTTGGGTCTGAGACGCCTTGGCGTGCTCCTCTGCCATTGCACCCAGGCTCTGTGGGCTTTTCTCCTCCTCTGCGATGCCACCCGATCCTTCCTGATCTCCCAGGGGCTGTGTGGTTGCTCTGTCTCCAACAGGATGCCTGGAGGACTCTGCTCACCTCTGCAGGACGCTTGGCCATGGTGTGATCATGTGCATTTCAAAGGTGGAGACGGCGAGGTTTGGAGATGGTCGATGTCCAAGGTCACTCAGCTTGAGAGAGCTGGGGTGTGGACCTCAGACTCTGTGACCCTGGAGTGCATGTGCTAAACCTCCCAGCCACACGTTTAATGTTGGAAACACAAAGAAGCCAGGATGAGGCCAGGCCCAACGGTGGACGCTACCTGGTGCTCTCTAGGGTCAACACTGAGGTCCAGGGGCTGGATTCTGATCCAGGGTGTCAGATATGCAGTCACGACAGGCTATGAGACCCTGGCACATTGCTGCCTGTGTCGAAGCCGTGGCTCCACAGCCAACTCAAGAAGTCAGGGACGGCGTCCAGGATGGGGACAGGCTTATTTGGCTGGGCAAATAGGTCCTGGCTTGTTTTAGAAACGAAGAAGGAAGAGGGCAGAGACCACAGGCCCACCTGTCAGGTGACGTGAGGGGTCGGGATGCCGTGTGGCAGGAATGAATAATGAAGAACTTGGACATTAATGGGGGAAGGAGCCGAGGTGGTGGGAGTGTCACTGTAGATAGGTTGAGGTGGATAAATGCTTTATAAAAGACGATACTGAAGAGAAATTAAGGTGCAAAGCAGTTTCTTCCCAGCTTGCCAAGCGGGTCTTCTATAGTCAGTTCAGGTAACTCCGCCTGAACAAGGGAAGGCTGGTTTCTGCTCTCCAAGCAGATCCAGGGCTGCGGGGGGGGGGCAAGCCAGAGGCCACGCCCATCCTGGGGCCAAGAGACCCAGCCAAGGGGTGCTGTGGTCCACAGTATCCCGAGGGGGGCAGTTGAAGCCTCGTTCCAGGGCCAGTCCCCGTTGCAGAGTTTGGAATTGTATGTCATGTCTTCTCCATGGGCGACTTCTTTTTTGTCTGGAATATTCAGTTAATCAGAAAACCCTGGCTCAGTCATTTCAGGGGAAGTTCACGCCTATCCTGGAGGAAGGTTCTGTGAGACATGTTTGGTACACAATTCCAGCAGAACTGAATCAGGCCAAGTGTTTTCTGCTGCGGAGAAATGTCTACATGTATCCAAATGTGACAAAGAACCTAGTCACAGCTTCTTTTCCACATTTGATGTCAATATTGATGTGTGTCATACACATTTTTGCAAACACGAATATGCGTATGAGTGTCTATTACATGTGGACAGATAGATACATGGACATGTGGGTGGACAAACAGACAGAAAGATGCTCAGAGAGACAGAAGCATGGATAGATGCGTCGATATAGAGAGAATAGGTAGGTAGGTGACAGGCACACAGATGCATCGCTGGCTGGCTGGACAGAGGGACAGTGGACAGATGGGTGGATGCATGGAGAGAGACAGGGAGAAAGGGGAGGGGGGGCATCTTCTGTCTAAAATGGAGCTTTCTTTCTACCACTGGGGCTGGGGCAGTTCCTCCCGCCCAGCCCAGCCAGCGGCTCTTCTGTGGTTGGTGGCCTGCACCGCCACTCTCCTCTGCCCTCACAGGTGGCTGGCTGTCCAGCTGCTCCTGAGAGGCTGTCGAGGCCCTGCAGAGCTGGTGTCCTTCACCTGTGTGTTGCACAGTGGACTCTTCACCTTTCCGAGGTTTGAGCTTCCTGTGGTCAAAACACAAATGGAAAATAGAAGTACAAAATCCCAGGAATAAGGGTTGGTAAGTTTTGACTCCTGTGAGGAAACCCTGCGTCTTCTGCTCCCTCCCGCCCCCGTGGGAGCTGTCTCTTGTCCGGTGTGGACAGTGATCCGCCCTATGGACCGCCAGGCTCTGCTCTTGGCGGGTGGGGAGGACCCGCTTTCCTTTGTGCTGCACCCCAGCCCCTCACAGGGCCTGCTCACGGTGGGTGCTCCCCAAACGCCTGCTATGGGAACAAACAGGGACGCATCCACCTGCGAGGACAGTCCTCAGCCTGGCTTCAGTGCCTCGTCAGAGTGAAACCCTGCTCCCCAGGCACTCAGGCCTGGGAAGGTGCCTGCTGTCTGCCTGCCTGCCTGTCTGTCTGTCTGTCATCATATATTATCTATCTACCATCTATCTATCTACCTACCTATCATATAGTATCTATCTACCATATATTATCTATTATCTGCTTGCTCTCTATCTAAGCCGTCATGTATTATCTGTCAATCACCTATCATCTATCTATCCATCATCTTTCTCGTATCTACCTATCATCATCGTCACCACCCACCCCACATCCTCTCCCCCTTTGCCTGAGCGTTTCTATCACCTCACTGAAAGCACGTCCTTTTCCCACCAAATCTTTGGTCAGAGAATCTGGGGCTTTTTGACAAAAGGAACCCCCCCCATACAAGGAACTCTGCTGGCACCCAGACACTGGGTAGGGAAGCACGTGTCCTTGGATGGCTCAGCTGACAGCTCCCTAGAGCCTCTGCTCGACTCTGCTGGGGCACATGGCCTCCTGCTGGAGCAACCTTGTGGCCCCTGGGAGGTGGAGGACCTGTCCTGCTCTGGGTGCCCCACCCCTGCCAGACAGAAGTCTGGGGCTCCCTTGGCTTGAGGGCTGTAGGTCAGTCTTGTGCAGGCGGGGGACAGGCCCAGGCCCTTGGACGTCTGACTGCAGCTTAGTCAAGCCGGGGAGCCCCCTGTGAGTCCTGGGGTTGACTGCCCCCCCCCAATGCCTCACACCCCGCGCCCTCGACTGCTCTCCCCACTTGGGTGGAAATCTTGTTTCTGGACACTCATGGGGCTGAGCGCAGGCCCTGCCTGACCACTGGGGACCTGGCTGTGTGACTTCAGGGAGGGCCTGTGCCAGGCTCGGCCTTGTGTCCTCATGCTTAGAGGAGGAAGGAGAGTGTCCCAGGATGCTGTGGCATGTGGTGTGCCGGCCACCTCGTCTGGCACCTGACAGACACCCAGACATGGCACATCCCCTCATTGTCCCCTCCCCAAGGGCCTGAGACCCCAGAGACCCCAGCAGAGGCTGGGTAGAGGTCCCTTGCTACTTGCAATTGAGGAGCCAGCCCTCTTCTTAAAGGGGCCTGTGCACCCTGAGGCAGATTTGTGTGCATACAGGCCCCATTAGAAGCAAATATTTTATGTCCTTTATGCTAACCAGCTCCATTTATAGCTCATAATTTTTAGTGCTAATATTCTGACAGGACAGGAAATCACAGACCTAGAGCATACAAGTCTCTTGGTGATGCTTGCTAACTACACCCACTTAAATATGCAAATGCACACTCACGAGAAAGACACGGGCGTGCGTGTGTTTGCACACACCTGTATCCCCCTTCTCACCTGCATACATGTAGGGAATGCACACCAGCACACACACACACCTGCACATTCATGCACCTGCCTGCATACCTGT
This sequence comes from Marmota marmota marmota, assembly GCF_001458135.2. NCBI lineage: Eukaryota > Metazoa > Chordata > Mammalia > Rodentia > Sciuridae > Marmota > Marmota marmota. The sequence continues at coordinate 5,506,344 of NW_026000102.1, forward strand.
GCACCCCAGGATAGGTGTGCACACACGGCAGGCACACACGGCACACTGCGCTCTCGCGCGCACACCCCACCATGCCTATTGAGCAGCTGCCTTCCCGGGGTGGAGTCTGGGGCTGGTCCAGAGCCAGGAGCCCAGGTCAACGGAAGGGGCCCTGGCACAGTCAGTAGGTGGCTGGGCCTTGCTGCTGGAATGGCTGCAGCCCAGGGCTCTGGGTAGACGGTCCCTTTGCTGCTGGGCAGGAGCTGTGGGGACTCAGCCTGTCTCTGCCCCTGCGTCCATGCTGAGGTGCCACAGTGTCAGCTGCAAACCTTCTGACTGGTGACCAGACAGGTGCCACACGGGAACTGTGAAGAGACACTTTCCTGCCCTCGTTGGGCTCCCTGGTGGCAGGTGAGAGGGCTGGGCGAGTCTCGAGTTGGGTCTTATTTCAGAGTTACTAGAGCCACTCCAGGCTGGTTTCCAGGGCACGTGAGAGGCCCAGCAGCAGACATTCCCCTGTTCCCAGTCGAGCCTCAGTGTCACCTGGGGCCATCGTAATCCTGAAAGTTAGAAATGACTCGAGCCCTGGGGTGGGCAGCCCCTGGGGACGTGGAGACCCTCAGGGACAGAGGGGCTGGCCTGTGCCGGGGGAGCAGCCGCCTGTCCCTCACCACTGGTCCATTCACCCTCGAATCCTGCAGGTGTTGACAGGCACCTGGAGAAGAAGACACAGTGGGCTGGACCACGGCCACTCCCCACAGAGGCCCACAGCCCAGTCCCTGGGAAGGTGAGTTATTTGGAAAGGGGTTTTGAAGATGTCGTTTAGGATCTTGAGAGGAGGAGGTCATCTTGTATAATCTGGCTGAGCCCCAAGACTAATGACAGGTGTCTTCATAAGAAAAAGGCAGAGAGACCCGACACAGAGAGGAGAAGCCGTGTGAGGACCGCCAGAGACGGGCATGACGAGGCCACAGGCCAAGGATGCCCACAGTCACCAGGGGCTGCAGGGGCGGGAGGGTCTGCCCTAGAGCCCTCGGAGGGAGCAAGCCCTGCCCACACCTTGAATGTGAGCCTGTGGCCTCTGGAACTGCGAGAGAATGAAGTGCTGTTGTTTTGTGCCACCATTAGGGTCCTTTGCAGGTAACCAAGGAGAGCAACGCAGCTATGAGACCAGGGAGGGGACAGGGTAGGGCAGGAGCCTGGGAGCCCCGCCAGAGGCCTCTCGTCTAGCAGGGAGGTCAGGCTGGAGGAGGTTCAGGCCTGGGCTTCTCTGGGTGGACACAGCACATGGAAACAGGGAGGCCGGGCTGAAGGTGGGTCCCTCTCCCATCTCGGAGTGCTCTGCTCCCCTCTGTGCGTCCCTGGGCTGCAGTCCCTGAGACAAGAGCAGGACGAGCGGGGACTTACGAGGGCACTGGGTTTGCCACAGGAAACCCCAGGCTGCAGCACCGGGGCACTGGTTGTCGGATCCCAGCCGAGGGGTCCTAGGGACACAGTGGAGCCGGGCTGCCCCGGCGCCCTGACCCCCGTGCACTGCCGTCCCCACAGGGGGAAGAGCTGTCTAAGCAGGGTGCAGCTGCTGTGGGGAGCCCCCTTCTCTTCCTCCAGCACTGATTCAGGACCCACCACCAGCTGGGCCCCCTGCCAGGCCCTGGGCTGTCCCCTGAGTCTGACACTGGCTGGGAATCATGTGTTTTATCTGCTGACCAGGGACGGCAAGCTGCCTGGGGTTTCCCCTAGGCTTCTACCAATGGGGCCACCACTCATACTGGAAATCTATGGCGTGGGCTCCCATGAGACCTGGGGGCAGGGGACCTTGCCAAGTGGAGTCTGCCCCATGAGAGGGGCTCTTCTGCAGAACCGTGGGCATGCCGGGGTCCCACACACCTGGCCTTCCTGCAGCCTGGTGGGGATCTGGCCTCCCCAGGAAGAAAGCATCCCCTGAGGATGGGCTGGCAGCTGGCTCTGGGGTGGAGGCCTCCCTGGCTGGTCTAGTTGCACCCCTGCTAGCCTGAGAGCTCCTGCCCTTGGTCCCCCAGGGGTGCCAGTTTTTATCATCATGGCAAACTTTGGAAGTGACGGTGGCTACTGGCCCCCTTGGTAGATGAGAAAAGGCCCCCTGCTGCTCTCTGGGGCAGAGTGAGGTCCAGCTTCTGTTCTCTGGTCGTTGGCTCTCCCGAGGGGGCATGCTGGGTGGCGGTGACAGGTTGGGAGGGGACTTACTTCCAGGGGTCCTGGGGTGGGCTGTCTGGAACCTCAAGCCTGTCAACGCAGCAACAGGGTCCAGCACCATCTGGATTCTCAATCACCAGCCCCTGACAGTGACTTCATGTCAACCTCCATGTGGGGGGGACTTTACAAGAATTCATTTGTTTCGTTTGGGGCTATTTTGGAATCTTGCTTTAATTTAATTTGTTGAGATTTGACTCGATTAAAGGGTATTGATCTGGGGTGCCTAAAATTGCTGCCATTTGTCAATAGTGGCTCACTTGTGAAATCCCATTGTTAATAAATCACGTCTGCAGCTGCTCAATATGTACTTATTACAGTAAGGATACAGATGAGGTTTCCCCCCCTGGCTCCCCGTGACAGATTAATACCATTAAAAGTTGCAGACATGGCTTTCAGGGAGTCTGCTTGTACGTGGACTTTCTGGTGCCCAGCCTGCCACACGCACACACACTTTGGTCCTTCAAGGAGGAGTTCAAAGAACCGAGAAGAACCTCACGTGTCAGGGAACACGTGGCTTCTGTGGCAGGGAGCAGCCCGGGTTGGGAGTCCTGGAGCTGTGGGGTCACTTGGTTGGGCCAGCGCTCTCACAGGGCTGCCGTCTGGGGACCCTGGCCTCCTTCCCGAAGCCCTTTAGAGAGCCCGTCTTACGGAATGGGGTGGCTACTGCTGGGGCCGGGCAGCCAGGACCAAGGGTGGCTGACGGTCTCTCAGAACAGCTGAATAGCAGAAAGACGGGATCCAGGCCTAGACCGTCCAGTACTCCAGTCTTCATGGACCATCTCCTGATGTGACCTGCGTCCCCCAGGGTGATGTCTGTCTGTTGGTGGGTACCCTTGTACAGAAGACGGGTCAACCTCCAGGGCTGGAGCTAAGAGAACCCCAAAACACTGCAGTCAGTGCCCTTGTTTCCAGAGGAAGCTTGAGGGTCATCCTCCAAAGACTAGTGCATGCCCAGGAGAGGCCATGACGCAGGAGACCTGGGGTGGTGGAGGGGAGGGGAGGAGGGGCGCCGGCCATTGCTCCTGCCTCCCAGCCTGGGTGTGGGAAGGCCCCACGGTGGTTGGAGGACTTTCACTGTGGTCCTTCATGCGTTGCCACTGCAGGGCTTGCAGGGTGTCTCTCCCCAGATTCCGCCTGTCCAGCAGCTCGGAGTGGTCGGTCCTGCTGGCCCAGGACCCTGTCTGTTCCGACCTCTGCCCTGGCGCTGGCAGTGGATGGCAGCCTTTGAAAGCCTCTCTCCCTCGGTGTCTTCTCACTCTGAATCCCCAGAGTCGGCTTCTCCTCCTTTCTCCCTTTCTTCTTTCTTCAATGTGCTGCAGAAATGCCTTTGGGAGACCTGCTGGAGGCCAGACCCAGAGCAGGGTCCTGTGCAGACATAGGAATGGAGGGGTCGCTGCTGCAGATCCCCTGTCTCTGCCCCCCCACCCCGTCCCCGAGGAAGGACACGGGTCTGCAGACGGCTGATTTAGTGGGACAGTAGAGGCGGAAGATGGGCAGCGATGGCATGGTGTGGCTGGGGGTTGGGCAGAGGCGCTGCTGTGTTCCTGTCCCTGTTTGCCCCAGCGTGGCGGGAGGGGGCTGCAGTGCTTGGGAGGTCAAGCCTCCTGCCTCCTGGCACCTGGGAGCCTTTCCAGCGCCTCGCACACTGGAGGAGCTGTGTCTGTGTGAGCAGAGAGCCCTTGGCCGGCTGAAGGGCGGAGCCAGGGGTGCGTGAAGGATCTGCTGGGAGCTGTTTGCAATGCATAGAAATCGGCGGGGCTTGTTTTCCAACACCGTTCTTTTATTCATAAGCCTGCGTTGGAGAGGCTCATAAATGACATTACCAATTTTGCATTAAGCAGGTCTGGCAAGGCTGGTCACAGTTCTGCATTTGGGACTTTGCTCGGGGCCAGATGGGCTTGTGGGCCAATTGCTTTATTAAGCATCTTAAGGACATGCCAACCTCCTGGCTTGCTGCTCTGAAAGTCATCCAGGGGCCGTGTGCTGGGTGGGGCTGGGGGCTCGCCCTGGTGCTGGTGTCCTTGGCAGCTGCTGTGACTTTGAGGCTGCGGTCCTCCCCCGCCACCCGGCCTCAGCTCAGAACTTCCTGTGGCTCTTTCCAGCCATTGCACCCCCATCTGAAGGGTGAGAACAATCCCTTTCCCAGCACTCTTGGGAGGGTGCAGCCCGGCCTCAGCTGGCTCCCTCGAGGAGCCCAGCTCGGCCTGGACCTGCACATTCCGTCCACCACTGTGGAAGGGACATGGTCCACAACAATGCATCATGTGGCTTCCTGTGGACGTGCAGCCTGGGATGCTGCCTCCTTGCTCTGCCTACGCCTGAATGCGAAGGCAGAGGCGCGAGGACACCCTCCTGCCTGGGTGTTTGTGAGGTTCGGGGGCCGGGCCCTGCTGAAAGAGATTTCTTCTGCAGATCACAGAGGCGAAGGGGTTCCAGGGCCTGAAAGGGGTTTAAAAATAGCTGGAAAGGCTGACAGCAGACACAACGGGCAGCGCCACTCAATTTGCCGCCTTTGGCCTAACAGGACGCTGGAGGCACTTGGCCCTGTCCAAACACGCTTGCCTGGCTCCAGGTCGCGTCTGGAGGTGTCAGAAAAGGAAATGCGGGCTCCGCAGGACTCCTCTCCCGTTGGCCCGGCTGTTCTGTGTTTGCCACCCTGTTGTACCCAGACCTGGTGAGGCGGCCAGAGCCCTCGGTCAGCCTGATGCTGCGTGGACGTAGTGTGAATACGAGTGAGTGTGAGTGTGTGTGTGGGTCTCCCTGCTCAGCATGGCGGCCCCTGCCTGGGGAAGACCCACACTCCCTTCAACGCCTTTCCGTGGCCGTCTGGAATGCTTAGTGACTGTACCTTTGTAGTCTGTGATGGAGGGCAGGTGGGTGGGTGTGGAAGGATGGAAGGGCAGATGATGGATGGGCAGATGGAGCAGGTGTGTGTGGCAGAGGGGTAGCCGGATGGTGGTGGACGGATGGAGTGGGGTGATGGTGCGTGGTGATGGATAGAGAGATGGATGGTGGGGAATGGAGAGCTGGAGGGGAAAGGAGGCCCTGAGCCTCTGGGGCTGGTGGGCAAGGAGGAGGACGGGGCAGGGGGGCTGCTTCCACCTGCCTCCTGGAGAGGCCACCTGCTGATGTCCTGCTGCAAGTTCTCAGTCCAGATTGCTCTTCCCTCCTCACCCAGTCCTGGGTCGAGTCAGCCACTAATTCCCAGTGATCCTGGGTGGAACTCCAGAGGTTCTGGTTGGTTGCTTGGTAACCACACATGATGGTCAAAAAGTGTCTAAGAATGGGCTGAGTCTCCAGAGGGCGGTCCTCCAGACCTACACCACGGGTGGCTTCTCTGGGCGGGGCCTGGTCCTCCGTGGGCTGCAGCACGGGCCTCTCGGCCTGCTCTGCACTTCTGCCACTGGATTTGGACAACTGAGCTCATTTTTCCTAGAAATCTGATGTTGGATACCAGCCGGGGTTGATGTAATAGTCTTCAAATGTGCCTAATGCGGGGTAATCAAGGCCCTTGCAGGCTTTGCAGGGATACAGTGACCCTGGTGTTTTATTCCCTGCTAACCTTCAATTTCTGTTCCTGACCTTTCTCTGTGAAATATTTCAATATAAATAATGCCGTTTTGCAAACACATTGCCCTGATTACTTTGTAGGGCCCTGGTTCTCCATGTGTGAAAGTCTCTGAAGGAAGTAGTAATTTGTTCCCCTTTCTGGTAATTGCTGTTTTAGAAATAGCTTCTTCAGACGTCTGCCACAAATTGGCATCGCCCGGCGCTCCGCGAGCCTGCCAGGAGGCAGCTGGAGGCATCGCTCCTGCTGTCCTGCTGCAGGGTCCCCTTGGCAGCCGGTCCCAGGCTGCGGGGAGAAGAGGGCCTGCAGGCTGTGCTTTCACCTGGCCCCTGGCCTGAAGGTCACCCTAGGCCCTTCCTGGAGAAAGGCTAAATACGCCCTGTCCTCTGCCTGCTGCCCTCAGTTCTGAGGCTTGTGGCATCAACAGCTGCAGCTGGAGCTTGGTGCAAGCCCTGCCTGGTGCCCGGCCAGCTGCACAAGTGTCGGAGCACAGCCTGTGCCTGTGCTAGAAGACACATGGCACAGAGGTGAACCTGAGCTTGTCATGTGGGTCCCAGTGCCACCCTTGAGTCTCCAAAGTCAAACCCTCATGCCCCCGATGAGCTGATGGCAAGTCCTCGTGTGGCCACCGATCCACGTCCTCTGCGGGCCTGGCATTGGGATGCATTTTACAGCCACAGGACCCCAATTCAGGAACCAAGAGTGGACTCACAGGGGGGCCAAGTCTCCATGCGAAAGGTCAGTGGTGAAGAGTCGGCCCTGGGGAGAGCTGGGGAGAGCCTCAGGCCAAGGTCAACCATCAACCCCAACGACTCTGACCAGAAGAAGAAGGAGGCTGCCTTGTCCTTGGTTCACTCCCCTTCCCCTCTGCACCCCCGCTGCTCACCCAGCATCTACAGGTGCCCATGGATGCTCAGGCTCCTTACAGAAGAGTGCACATGGTCACAAATGCTCCGGCAATTGAAGTCATCTCTAGGTTCCGTATAATGCCTAGGGAATGCACATGCTGTGTAAATAGTTGTTATTCTGTGTTGTTTAGAGAATAATAAGGAAAACTCTCCCCAGGTTCAGAGTGACTCAATGTTTTCTCAGAACATTGTCCCTCCGCGGCGGGCTGCATCTGTGGATACAGAACCCGTGGACACCAAGGGCAGAATGGATGCTCTTCAGCCCAGCCTCCGGCCTCTGGCCTTGCCCCTCGGGGAACCTGCAGCAGTAACAGAAGCCGCAGCAGCAATAGCTGCTCCTGTGCGTAACTGCTGCAAAGGAAGAGTTCTGGGTCTGGGAGGCAGGTGCTGGGGAGTGGCTTGCCCTGTCCTTGAACCAGGGTCCTGCTGGCCCAGGGACCGTCCTGCCTTTGAACTGGCCTGGGCCTTTCCTCCGAGCATTCTTCCATGGCAAACACCAGCTCATGCCTCAGACAAAGCCAAGGGGCCCTTCTCCAGGGGCCCTCCTGCTCTCCCCAGGAGCAGGTGCACCTCCTGGGACCAGGGGTTAGTGCGTGTCCACTGGACTGGGCCTCATCTAAGGGCAGTGACTGGACCTTGCTGGCTTCCATGTCCTGAGCACCAATGCAACTCTGAGCAGATCGTAGGTGCTCAATAAGTGTTCTGGATGTGAATGTACAAAAGAATGGCTGTGGGAAGGTCTTTGCCCTGGCAGCTGACCATGAGGGCAGAACCTGCCCTCCTCCCCCTCTCCCTGGGGCAGAGCACTTCTCTAGCACTGTGTGGCTGACCTGTCCCTCCAGCGGTAGGGGCTGGCATCTGGTAAATGGCAGAGCTTCCTGCCTGCTCCCAGGTACTGGCTGTGAAGGAAGAGGCAGGTGGGCAGGGGGCTTCAGGGAGGGGCGAGGGGAGTGCAGATGGGGAGGCCCTTCCCCCAACAGGGGCTGGCCGGACTCTCTCCCCACACTGCGAACAGAACATGCTCATCCTTGGTGGCTGTTTTGAGCCATTTGGTGATTAATTTCCGTGGAAGGTTAAGATCCAACAGGAGGGAGAAGTCGATGGCTAATCTATTAAGCTCCTGGGGTAACTTAATTTACATGTTTTGAATGATCACTTCCTACCTGGGCATTCGGGCATCCCAGCATCCTGGAGTAAATGAGGACTTGGCTCCCAGGGTGGACAAGGAGCCTCGGGTTCTTCCGAGTTCTTGGACGTTTCCCTTGGCCGTCGTTTGCAGGGGTGGAGAGTCTCCTCTCTGTCCTTTCAGAGCCGCAGACCCTGTCCTCACAGGTCCACTGTGGTGGCTGAGAGTGCCTGCAGCCATTTGTCATTCAAAATACAAATGAAGGCCACATTGACAGGGACTGCTTTGCCCAGACCTGGGGAAGTGCCAGACAGCTTGCTGGGGGCATCAGACTGGACACAGTGGACAAGAGGAAGTGTCCAGAACAGGTGCCCAAGGGCTACCAGAGGAGGCAGCCTGTGGAGGGAAGAGGGCAGGTTTAGTTTCCTCTCTTCACTGGTAAGAGCGGCAGCACCCAGAGTCGCGGCTGCAGACGTGACCCGACGCCAACCCAATAATGAGGACATGATTTCGAGAAAAATTTTGTTTTGCAAGCAAAGGAGGAACCGGGGGACTCCTGTCCCGGAGGCTGTGATTCTGCCCATCAGCAGGGGCTTTTGAAGAGGAGACTCAAAGGCTGCATTCCCCGGGTTCTCTGTCTGGAGTTGTAATCCACGTGTTAATTTGGGAGACAGCCTTTTCTGAGATCTTCTGGTACCACCCGCAAGGTCTGGATTACTTTGTTCCCAGGGCGGGTGTGTACTCAGGACAGATAACTCCGCCTAGGATGGGGAAGAAAGGCCATCCTGTTCCCCCTGAGATGAGGGAGGGCGAAGGGAAGAGGAGGGACAGAAACATGGCCATTTCAAAAATAAGCCGCAGTGGCAGAACAGCGAGGGTTGTATTCAAAGCATAAAGTGGGCCACTGTTACACGGGGACAATGGTCACCAGCATTAGGACTGGGATGGTGAGTGGTTGGGGCTGGGACACTGTGTGGGATTTGGGGTGGGTGCTTCTTCCTCCTCCCCTCCCACTCAGTTCCCTGGGCGCATAATAGTGTTGGGCCATTGACTGTGCTAATGGTTGACTGCTAAACCTCTGATTGTGTGCTTTAAATGCACACAGGTTTTGGTGGTCACAGCCCGGGGCATCTACTTGTACAGGTCAGAATGCTGCTGACATGATGCTGGCACAGAATGGCCCCCAGGAATAAGTATGACCTGTCCCCAGGGTCTGCGGAGCTGTGGTAGAGAGACCTAGCAAAGAGTCGCGAGGTTAAGGGCAGCTGGACCAGTTTCAAGTGCTGGCTCAAGTCCTCATGGGTGCCGCAGGCCTGGAAAGTGACGTACTTCCCCGAGCCTCAGTTCCCCATCTGTCAGCCCCTGGATGAGGACAGCACCCACCTCCTGTGCAGAGTGGGCCAGGGAAGGCCAACTTTGCCAGCCTCTGTCCCCATGGCGAGAGCTGCCCTGCCTAGTGAGCACCACCGTGGCCCCGGCTGGACGCCTGCCCGCTCTACCTGAACACCTAGATGGTCCTTCCAGCCTAGAAGGAGCAGAAGTTGGGTTCGCACCAAAATTTTTTGTCTTGTTTTTTTCCCTGGGGATTGAATCCAGGGGTGCCTTACAACTGAGCTACACCTCGGGTCATGGTTTTATTTTCTGTTTCGGTTTGAAACAGGGTCTTGCTAAGGTGGCCAGGCTCTTGTTGGCCTCTAAGCTCCTGGAATGACAGGAGTGCGCCACCACACCTGGCTTGCATCCAAAACCTAAGCCAGAAACCCAAGTGGTTCTTTTGAGGGCACCTTGCCACTGGGTGGCCTGGGCACGTAGAACACTGTGATGAGCAACCTTCACGGAGGGTGTCTTGCCCTAGTCTCAGGCATTTCAGCAGCCTCCCCTTTGACCCTGGAGAGGGAGTGGGTGCTAACACCACAGAGGGGGAGAAACTGAGGCCCAGTGACTTGCAGAAGTCACTTTTAGTGACTTTCCTGAGGTGACAAGACCTGGTGACTGCTTCCGAGGGAGACCCCCAGGGGCCCTCTTCTCCCGCTGCTGCTGCCCATCCTCGTCACCTGCACATCAGAGGGTGTGGCTCGAGGGGGGTCCTGGAGCGCACCATCCACCGATTGGTCTGTTATTAGCTCCTTCCTCCCGTGTCCCCTGAGGTGGCACGCAAGGCTGGGCGTGGGACAAACGAGGCCTGTCACCTGGTCAGGAAGACCTTCAACAGGTGGGTCTGACAGCCAGAGCATGAGGTGGGGCGCTGCCCTGTGGCCGGGATCCCGGTGGCCGGGCAGAGCCTGAAGCGTGTGTGGGCTCTGCCAGGCAGAGGAGGGTTGGGGACATTGAGGGTGGCAGGAACACAAGCCAAGGCAGGGCCCTGGGGGTGGGCAGGCTGGGGGAGCAGAGGGAGCTCACGGGAAGCAGTGTTGCTCCTGTGGCCGTGGCCTCTGGGAGACTCCCACACAGTAGGGAGGGACGACAGGCCCAGGGTTGACAAGGGCCCTCAGGCAGCAGAGGGTTGGAGGGGCCTGAGGTCCTGGGCACACCTTTGTGGCCCCCAGCACGGGTTCCCTGTTGAGAGGGTGGACATGGGCTGGAGGAAGATCAGTAAAATGCCCGTGTTCACACCTCCTGGCCAGCAAAGGAGTGGAACCGGGGAGGGTCTCTGTCTCTGCTGGTGGGTTGGCCTGTTTGCGGTCTTCTCTCCCCTCCCGTCCAAGACAGGAGCCACGACAGTCTTACGACCTCTGCATAGAGTCCAACACGTGCCAGGCTGCAGGGCTGTGTGCCGCTTTGAAGGAACGCCCGCTGCCTCAGGTCCTGGGGGCCAGGAGGGTCCTCCTGCTCCCAAGGGTTTGCCGGGTGAGACCACCCGAGGTCAGCAGCTCTCCGCAGCCCCGGGGAGGGGGCTTGAGCACCGCCCTCCCGTCCCCCACGAGCGCAGGCCCTGGACAGCAGCCCTCTCTCCCGCGTCAGTGCCCTCCTTAGGTGATGTGGCCGTGGGGCCAGCCGGGAGCCAAAGACCGAGCCATTCTCAGGGCCTTGGCATCCCTCATCTGAGGAATTTAATTAGTGCCTTTTAATCATTTATTCTAAATGGATGGATGTTTGCTGCTAAAACCCAAACACTTGCACACTTTATAAATGACTCAGCCCTAATTTGGAAGACAGACCGGCTTTGATAAAATCAGCCTGGGGACAAATGGCTTATTTACTTGGAACTTGGACACACACAGCCGGGGGAGGGCTGGCTGCCACCTGCTGGGTCACTGCCTGGGTCAAGGGTTCTGCAGTTAGTGGGGACAATAGGTCAAAGCTGCTCATACAGAGGGGTGGCCAAGGGGAGCACGGGGCGTGTGTGCAGGGCAAGAGTCGCGTTGACCAGAAGCCCGCCTGGCCTGGCTGGTGGCCATGAGACCGAGGACAGAGCAGCTGACCGGGGTGGCAGGGAGGACCTGACCCACAGGCAGGAGGGCACTACAGCGAGGTGCCCGGGTTCTAGCCCCGACTCTGGCCAGACTTTCAGTCTGGGATGGTTAGAACGCATTCCTCCGGTTGAACGAGAGTCAGAGACAGGACCTGTGGGATCTTCTGGAACTCCACGGATTCCCAGACCCTTCTGAAGAGTGCCTAGGATCCAGCCAAACAGCAGACCAATGGCTGGTCGGAGGACGTGGGACTGGAGGGCGGGTGAAGGGGGGTGGACGATGGCTGAACACAGACCCGAAGCTCTGAGGTGCTCCCTGCTCTTCTGTTTGCTCAAAGCGCTGCCAGCCTTCCGGGAAGAGGGAGGAGCAGCGGACCCCTGCCAGGCCTCACCAGCTAAGTGGATGCTGGGAACATGGGAACCACGAAGTGGCTGTAGATGTTGGCTGCTTTCCGCCACTGGGTCCACGAGACCCGAGAAAACAACTTAGAGGAGGAGAGGTCTGAAACCTGGGGTTTCAGAGGCTCCGTCGATGGCAGGGCCGCCCGTGGCCTGGGCCCAAGATAAGGCTGGTGGAGGGCAGGGTGCGGGAAAGCAGCTCAGAACCTGGCACCAGGCAGCAGGGACAAAATGTAACCCCAATGTCACCCCCCCAGTGACCCACCCCCAGTCCCACCCTGCCTGTCAACAGTCACCACCTGGACCTCCACCCAGGGGATCACCCACTGATGGGGTCAGTTCTTGTGATCTGGTCATTTAATCTCTGACCGCGTTCGCACGTCTCACACATGAGCTGTCGGGGGGCCCCTCGTATCCATACCACGACGTGACCCAGGTCCATAAATGTTTTCATTTTAAGATGACACACGTAGTGTCATGTTACTTTGTCACTGTAGAGTGAGGGACAAACCCTTCTGTCAGACCCCAGGCCCTGCTCTTACATGCTGACTCCCCTCCTAAACCACACCTTTATCACTTAGTCTTGGATTTCTGGTCTGGTTTCTTGGAGGTGGACTGGAAAGTCGAAGTCATACATAAACCATCTGAGTTAGAGTCCTTCCGGGTTCATGTGATTTATTTCCCGTCTTTCACGGCTGACTTGCCCAACCTGGTTCAGGTGCCGCGTGTTAAGACTTGCCTCATCCCTGAGCGTCTCTGCAGACGGGCTCGGGAGGTGTTTAGTCAGGCACCTGAGCACAGCAGGTCTGGGATCAGACCCGGTGGCCTCCCGGTGAGGGGGTTCCTGACAAAGCACCCCCAACTGGTGCGTGAAACGATGGAAATGTTTCCCTCCTGGTTCTGGGGTCAGAAGTCCAACTCCAGCTGTGGGCAGGTGGAGCCTCCGGAGCTCGAGGACCCCTGCTCCAGTCTCGGGGCCTGCAGGCGGCTTGGAGCAGTCCTCGCGCTGTGTGGCTGGTGGAGGCTGGCCTCCACTCTGTCCACACCTGCACGTAGCCTCTCCCTGTGCGCCAGCCCCGTGTCTCGTGTCCTCCTCTCCCGAGGACCGCGGTCATGCTGGAGGGAGGCCCGTCCTCTCTGGTGGGCATCTCAGCCTAACAGGACTTCACCTGCAAAGACCTGATTTCCAGGTGAGGACACCTTTGCAGGGTCTGGAGGCTGGGACATCACCACAATATTTGGGGACCCAGTTCAACCCACAACAGCATGCTGTGCTTCCTGGGGGGACCAGGAGGGTACTGGCTTCCACTAGGGTGCTGAAGAGGGCTCTCTGCAGGAGGCTGGCCCTGTGCTTGGTTAAGGGTGGATCCCTCAAGAGCATTTCAACCGCCGTGGCGTAGGCCACTGGGACTCGTGGCCTGCAGCAGGCTAATGGGGTATTGTTCCTACCAGAAGGACCGTGGCCTCAGGCTGGGGTGAGGGAGGTGGTTTCAGCGGCTTGGGCTGGAGCAGGAGCCCTGTCCTGACAGGAAACAGCTGGGGGGTGGGGTGCAGAGCCAAGGAAGCCCATGGCCCAGGGGGTCCTGGTGCCAAAAGGGCAGATACATGTCAGAATCCCATCAATTTTCACTGGAGGCAGTAGCTGCAGGACATGGACCGGGCCAGGTGTCCTCCCACCTCTCCTGCCCCATTTTACTCCATCACACGTGTGCACACTCACAGGCTCCGCTGCACAGGGGAACAACTCGGGGTACACACATGTGTGCCAAGACTAAGAACAAGAAAGGAGTCTCAAGTGCCCGAAACTGAGAGGAGAGCGGTCCCTGAGGGCAGTAAAAGCTGGTCCCCGGGGTCCCCAGGGTGGACGGGCTGGTCCTGAGGGGGGCCGGGCAGGGCGTCCCTGCTGCAGCGGGAGCTGAGCTCAGGAGAGAGCAGGGTGATGAAGGGATAAATCACACCCCGGGAAGCCCAGAAAATAGGCCGACTTCAAAGGACCGTTAAAGCAAGTGTGTTTAAAGTATTTCAGGAGATAAAGGGAAGAAGAGCACCGTAAACCAGGAACATGACATCAGGAAGAAAAGACAGCGGGGGACCCGGGGGGGGGGTGAGGCAGGAACACAGAAAGGCAACAGCCGAGCAGGAACAGTGGGACAGGTGACAGCACCCAGAACGCGACTGAGGCAGCCATCCTGAAGTCAGCCACCCAACTGGAGGGCCGGAGGAGAGGCCGAGCCTCGGAAGAGGCAGCCCTCGAAGCCCAGGGCTTGGAATCTTCTAGATGGCGAAAGACTCGAGACAGATGGGAAAGCCAGTCTTTGAGAAGCAGGATAAATAAAAACAACCCCACGCCCCGTGGACACATCCCACCTCAAGTTTGGTGACGGCGATTCAAAGAGAGAAATCTCAGCTGCCACCAGACAGGAAACAGTGCGGATGCCGCTGGGAGGGAGCCGGCAGATCCTTTGGAAGATAATTTGGTCCAACAGATACAAACCCACTTTAAAAATCCACAAACTCGCTTACTTGTCGTTTCCACTTGTGGAAACTGCTCTAAGGAAGCGGCAATTGACGCGCTCAAGACTGACGTCCACTCCTGGTTGCAGTGGCCAGCGGAAGGGGGAATCCAAATCATTTCTAAATATCAAACATACACAAACCGAGGTGCTGACCTGAGCCAAGGCGACCCAGTCGTGCCAACCAGGCTGGAAGGAGTGTGAATCAGGGACAAGGAGAGAGGGACTGGAATATCACCAACTCGTCTCTGCCTCGTCCTGGGTGTTCCCGTGTGAGTGTGTGTGAGTGTGTGAGTGTGAGTGTGAGTGTGTGTGGGTGTGAGTGTGCAGGTGCGAGTTGAGTGTGTGTGAGTGTGAGTGTGTGTGAGTGTGTGAGTGTGCATGTGCGAGTGTGAGTGTGTGTGTGTGAGTGTGAGTGTGTGTGGGTGTGTGAGTGTGTGTGAGTGTGAGTGTGTGGGTGTGTGTGAGTGTGAGTGTGTGAGTGTGTGTGAGTGTGTGTGAGTGTGTGAGTGTGAGTGTGTGTGAGTGTGCAGGTGCGAGTTGAGTGTGTGTGAGTGTGAGTGTGTGAGTGTGCATGTGCGAGTGTGAGTGTGTGTGTGTGTGAGTGTGAGTGTGTGTGGGTGTGTGAGTGAGTGTGTGGGTGTGTGTGTGTGAGTGTGAGTGTGTGTGTGTGTGAGAGTGGGTGTGTGAGTGTGTGTGGGTGTGTGAGTGTGTGGGTGTGTGTGTGAGTGTGTGAGTATGTGTGTGTGTGAGTAAGTGTGCATGTGTGTGTATGTGTGAGTGTGTGTGAGTATGTGTGTGTGAGAGTGTGTGTGTGTGTGAGTGTGTGGGCTTGTCCATGCATGTGTGGGGCTGGGATTTGATGGACACTCCGGAGTCCTTCTCTGGGTAGCAGTCACTTGAGTCTGTTATGCATGCGGGTTGGCATCATGTGCCGCCGCCATGGTCCACCCTATTACATTGTTCCGACATGTCACTCCCCAGCACCCCCCCCCCCCCCCCAGGCTCCACATCAGCCCAACCACTACAGCAGTGGACGCTCCTGACCCCAACCGCGGGCTCAGGTCTTCACTGGGCCACGTGCCTGCTGTACCTGGAGCAGGTCCCTTAACCAGTGTCAGCCTGATTCCTGTGACAGCAGCCTGGTGGCTCCAGCACTCCTGCGGCTGCTGGGGAGCTCTGGCGGGACAGCCCAAGCCAGGCACGCTGTCGGTGCCCGGGAGAGTGACGAGGCAGGCCAGCGTACCCCGGCCACGCGCCTCACCAGCCACCCCCCGGGTCCTGTGAAGCCAACCCGGCAGAGCCTCTGCCTCAGAAAGGACCAGGAAGGGCCACTCACAGATGAGGGAGGAGGAGAGCGGCCTGGAGAGATGGCCAAGGAGGGCCCAGTGTGCAGAGGCCAGATGGGGACGCGGGTCCCGTGTGCGTCGGGCGCTCATCCGCGACCCGCTTGGTGAGAGGCCTCGGAACAGATCATTTTCTGAAGACGTAACTCTGAGTGGTCACAGGGACAGTGTGGTGGACAGTGTGTCACGTCATGTGCGGCCCCAGGCCATGTGGGGCTCAGAGCCTGTCCAAAGCAGTAGTGGCACGTGCCCACGCCTGAGTCCCCTGTCAGCCAGCGGCCGAGGCGGGGGACCGGGAGGCTTCAGGCCCAGGCCCTGCAGACGCCTTGGCAGGGCCCAGCGTGTCCCCCTTCAGGAGGGCCCCTCCTCTCGGGGCGCCTGGCAGGCCCGCATGCCGTCGTCCTTCCTGATGGACGGCCCTGAGTCCAGAGAGAGTGGTGATCAGGTGGACAGTTTGCTGAGGACAGCGAGGGGGAGGGCTAGTCCTGCCCTCATCCCCTGTGGCTCTCCAGGCACCTGGTCACCTGGCCATGGCCCCTGCTAAGGGCCTGTACCAGGTGGAACAGGAAACCCCACCGTGCTGTGGGTTGAACAAAGCCAGCGTTTGTCTCTCTCCTGTAGCAGGGAGCCCAGAGGCAGGCCCCTGGGAACTGTCCAACCCTGGCTGGAGGGAGCCCGGAGGACACAGCCTCCTCGGGATCTCAGCCCCAGATGTCCACTCTCACCCCCAGCCCGGGGCCTCCGCACGGTGTCTGTGGTCACGCCAGAGCAGGGAGAGGTCAGGGGCAGAAGGCACAGTGGACTGATCCTGTCCCCGTCAGGAGCTGGAGTGGGCTGAATGATGGAGCCCAGAGGCACCACGTCCCAACCCTGGAGCCTTAGGTGTGGCCTCGCGGAACTCGGCTGCTGCATACGGGGCCAGTGCAGGATCTCGAGACAAGGACATTACAGGTGAGCCCCAAACACCATCTCAAGTGTCCTCAGGAGAGGGAGGAGGGGCAGGTGGAGACGTGTGGCCACAGGAACTGTACAAACCACCAGCCACTGGGGGCACGGGACAGCCCTGGAGCCTTTGAGGGGTGTGGCCCTGCCAACACCTTGATTTCCGCCCAGTGGGGCTGATTTTGGGCTTCTGGGCTCCAGAACCTGAGGATGAACTGTGGCTGGCTGCCGCCCCAGTGGCAGTCCTTCCTTACATCAGCCCGGCAGCCCCTACGTCTCCCCTGAAGCCCTGCCGCGGCTGCTGCTCAGTCGGGCTCACAGCGTGTCAGGGGATCACTCCAGCTGCCAGGGAGGCTGCCGTGGGCTGGCACTTTCAGCCAACTCTATGATGCCTTCGTAAAGTTTGGGTTGTGTTAAGACCAGAGCAGGGCACAGCGGGTCCGGCAGGCAACCAGCAGCCTCTGCTGCGTGACCAGAGCTCTGGGGCTTCTGAGAAGAAGAGAGGGCTGCGGGGCTGATGCAGAGAGGACCGGGAGGGGGCCACTCTTCTGGCCTCAGTGCAGCGTAGGTGCTCGACCAGGGAAGGGGGTGGACTGTCCTTCCAGCCGCCGACCCTGCCTCTGCGGAAGGTGCCTTTTCTGGTTGCTTGACAACTTAAGTGAGCTTTGGGCCTTGTGGTTGTTTGGTAGCGTCTCTCTGGGCACAGATCCCTCGGTGGGGGGTGGGGCTGGCGTGACGATGGCCCGTGACCGGCAGCCAGGGTGATGGGAGGGAGAAGGGCAGGGCTCTCACAGGGAAGGAATGGGAGGAGAGCCGTTTAGCTCCGCCAGAATCGGACCCCAAGGCTGGACCTCCGCGGCGGTGGGAGCCCGAATCGCAGGCAGGTTGCGCCCCAGCAAAGGGTGAGTCAGGGTGGGGCGAGGCTCCCTGGGCCCCCACCGGGCCTCGGGGGTCCTAGAGGCAGGGATGTGCGGGCTGCCTCTCCGCTCTGCAGTAGCCCCTGGTGCTAGAGTGTGCCACCCTGGCACCAGGGCAGGGCACAGGCACGGCACCTCAGGAAGCAGGGGACACATGCTGGGGAGGCGGGAAGGAGTCAAGGTGCGCGCCACGCAGCCGGGAGGACGCGCTGAGAGGCACTGGGGAGGCTGGTGGGCCCCGTGAGGCCACGCAAGGCGCTGACGACCGGCTCTCTTGAGGATACATTCCCGGGGTGTAGACTGACTTCTCAAGGGACCCAGAAAGAAGTCCCAGACACACGTTTCCTAGAGTCAAAGCTAAGGCAGAGGGAGGGCGGGGCCCAGAGGCAGGAAGGCCCCCAGCTCAGCCCAGCTCCAGGGAGCCCCCTGGTCCGTCCTGGGCGAAGACAGGGGAGTAGAGAGCCAGCCCCTCTCGGCCCTGGGGGGGGGGGGGACAGAGGGAGGCAGAGGGACAAAGGCAGCCAGGGTGTGTGGGTGAGGCCTCGAGGCCACGGGCAAGGACGGGTGGGGCAGGGACCCTGTGCCTGTGCCCAGTGGTGGTCAGGTCCCTGCTGCTGCCCTCACGCCTCTGCTGTGACACTGGGTGGGCCCCATCACGGTGAGAGGTCATGGTGAGGCCCATCAGGGAGGGGGGACGCCTCGGTCTCCCACAGAGACTCCTGCCCGTGGAGGTGCCCTGAGGGTGGCCACAGAAGGGCAGGTGGCAGGGACAGGAGACACCTGCACCTCCCGGTGGTCCCAGGTGCACCCTGGGAAGTCACGTGGAGTGCATCAGAAGGACCCGGGGGTCCCAGCACCATCTGGAAGCATTCCTCCCATCTGCTGGCAGCCTCTGCCTGGGGGGCTCCAGGGACAGCGGCCTGGTCAGCTGAGGACGCTGTTGCCGTGGAGGCCAGCCTCTTGGCAGGACACGGCTCTGCTCAGCCCGAGTCCTTCTCCCCAAACCCAGGAGCCCAGGGGCTGGAGATGCCGCCTCTGAAACAGGAAGAGGGGCCTTCGCGCCTGTCCTCCTAGTCCTTAAGCCACTGGTCAGTCGGGGCGTGGCTTCAAGGTTGGACTTTGACCTTCATGAGGCAACTTGCCCAGGATGACCTGTCCTGCTGTGGAGCCTCCTAGGACTGCTGGTGATCGGGGGAGCGTCAAGGTGAGGGGGAGAGTAGAGCCGGCGCCCACGGGAGGGCTCAACGTGGGATGCTTCAACTTCACGGTGGCACCAGAGCTGCCTCTTCCAAGGTGACCCGCCCGAGACAGCCGACACTTTATGACAAAATAGGGTTGGGGCTGGGCGGTGCTGGCAGCTGTGGGTGGCTGTGGTGGCTGTGTCGAAGGCAGGCGAGGTGGGGCCGTGATCATCACCGGTGAGCTGCATCACACACGTGTCCCACTAATGTGGGCTTGTCAGGACGCCCCCACCGTGAGTCGAGCCGAATGACCTGGACTGAGTTAACCGAGTCCACTCCATTTCCTCGGCTGAGAACCTCGCTGCTGTCCTGGACCACATCTCCAACTGCGGCCGGCTGCGTCCCCCAGTCAGCTCCTGCGAGGTCTGAGAAGGTCACTAGGCACACCACTTAGTGCTCCAGCCGTGCCTGTGGCCAGCCTGGGAGGCGCAGGGGCCATAGGCAGCATCAGCAGGCGGGTCAGCAGGAGGGTCAGCAGGAGGGGCGTTATGTTTAGATGTGAGTGTACCCCGAAAGATCACATGTGAGACAGTGCAGGAGAGTTTGGAGGAGACATGTCCAGGTTACAGCCTTAGCCTGATCAGAGTTCACCCCGAGGGGATTAACCGAGTGGTGGGGTGTGGCTGCGGAGGTGGGGACTGGGGCGTGGCTTTGGGTACGTGTTTGTGGCTCTCTCTGCTTCTTGATCACCCTGATGTCAGCTGCTTCCCTGGGCCACACACTCTGCCGTGACGTTCAGCCTCACCTCGAGCCCCGAGGAATGGAGCCAGCCTTCCATGGACTAAGGCCTCCGAGTCCGTGAGCCCTCAAATAAACTCTTCCTCCTCTACAGTTGTTCTGGTCAGATCCTTGAGTCCCAGCAGTGAAAAAGCTGACCGAAACAAGGGGTCAGCAGCAGAGGTCAGCAGGAGCGGTCAGCAGGAAGGGGTCAGCAGGAGGGGTCATCAGGTGGGGACTGCAGGAAGGGTCTGCAGGAAGGGGTCAGCAGGAGGGGTCATCAGGTGGGGTCTGCAGGAAGGGGCTCAGCAGCAGAGCTCAGCAGGAGGGGTCAGCAGGAGGGGTCTTCAGGAGGGGTCTTCAGGAGAGATCATCAGGCGAGGTCTGCAGGAAGGGGTCAGCAGGAGGGGTCATCAGGTGGGGTCTGCAGGAGGGGTCTGCAGGAGGGGTCTGCAGGAGGGGTCTGCAGGAGAGATCATCAGGCGAGGTCTGCAGGAAGGGGTCAGCAGGTGGGGTCTGCAGGAGGGGTCTTCAGGAGGGGTCATTAGGCAGGGTCTGCAAGAAGGGGTCAGCAACAGAGCTCAGCAGGAGGGGTCAGCAGGGGCTGCCTCATCAGGAGGCTTGGCCAACCAACCGTGCTGGAGTGCTGCTTCTGCCCTGAAGTGGTCATCCAAGGTGAAGTCCTGTCCAGGGTTCAGTGCCTGTCGGGGCTGGGCAAGGACCGAGGGTGTCTCCTGGGCTTTGGCTTTGCCCTGTGCCAAGCCCAGGACCGAGAACGTGCTCTCGCTTGGGAAAAACCTCCCACTTAGACCCGTTTTCCTGGTCACCCCACTGACTTAGGCAGGCGGGTGTCTAACCCCGACCTCGCTGTGCCCAGGCCTGGTCTCGGTGTCCTGTCTGCCTGACCCGCCCTTGCAGGGGCTCCCTGCTCACACACGTGTGGCCTGGGCTCTGCACAGGTGGTCTCCTGTGTGCTTTGCACGTCCTACTGGTGGGGTCCTTAATCAGCCTTGTCCTGTGGACGCAGGTGGCGAAACCGAGGACAAGAGAGGGTAAGTGACTTGGCTGAGGTCCCGCGGCAATGGGTGACAGAGCCAGGATCCAGACCCTGCCACACTGCCTCCCTCCGCTGTCCGCCCCTGGAGCCCTTGGGCTGAATTTCCCTGCCGGGACCCTGGCTGCCCCAGGACTCGCAGGAGGCTGCCCGCTTGGCACTTCCCTCCTGCCGGTTACTCTGCTGGCCCTCGAGCCTCAGTCACTGCCTCCTGCGGCCGTCTCTGACCCCTCTGCAGTCTGGAGCACGTCCTGGCTCTTGCTTCCCAGGGGTCGGGCCACGCGCCCTCTGCAGGCCTGTTCCTCGCGGGGCCCAGCGGCGCAGCCCAGTGCTTTCTTTCCCTTTAAGCTGGTCTAACCTGGGCTCAGGCTGGGCCTCTCTCAGTCTCGAGGAGCAGCCTGCCCTTCCCGTCTCCTTCCCCTGGCGTCTGCCTGGCGCTTTTCCTCCGCGGCCGCCCGTCTGGCTTCTGGAACCTTCTGTTCTGCGTCCCACTGCACCAGCCTCCTGTCACCTTCCTCCTCCCACAGCCGCCGTTCCCAGGGGAATTCCAAGGCACAGGCTCAGGCTACGCCATTCCCTCTGCGCCCAGAGACGGAAGGTCCCTGTGCAGTGGGCAGCGCAGCCCCTGGTGAGCAGTGGGCCCCTGTCCCCTCGTCACAGGAAGGGGCTCGTGACCTCTCAGCCAGCCTCAAGCAAGACCCCGCCTTCTGCCCGTGTCGCCACATCCAGGGCCTTGGGAATCGAAAGCCAGGATCAGAATTTGTGTGACTAATGACCCAGGGTCCCTGGAGACCCTCGGCTGGGGTGACTGGTAAGAACCCCCCAGTTCAGGGTTCAAGGTCAGCGTTTCACAGCTGCTTCTCTTGGCCTTGAAGGCCACTGGAAATGAGGGGAGAGAGAGGGAGAAAGGGGAGGGGAGGAGAGCGGGGACGGCCGGGGAGGGAGGGGTGCTCTGGCCAGCTGACCAGTCCCTGCCCACGGTGCTGGACCCTGACCCCTTGAAGCGGAGCCTTGTCCCGGCTTCTGGCACCGGCAGAACCCAGTGACTTCAGCGGTTTTGAGTTCCGCCTCCTTTGCCAGCTGGCCTCCGGAGAGACGGTGAAAAGCAGCCAGAACGGGTTTCTGTTCCCTTAAAGCCCACGCACCCAGGACTCCGTTCCCCGAGCCGGGCCTGCAGAAATGGCACATCAGCTGTCGGTCGGCCCAGGCTGCGCTTGCTACAACAGCACAGGCCCCAGGCTGTGCCTCCAGGGCTGCAGCCACGGGCCAAGGTACCATCCCGCAGAGCCCAGCGCACTCACCCCAGGCCCTGTGGTCCACCGGGCTGCAGGACGCCACGGGTTCCCCAGAGGAGGAAACCAGGAGTGCGGTGGGTCCCAAGGCCTCCGGTCACCTGCTCGGGCCTGCACCCCGGGATCTCCATGGTGCCTGTGCCCCCAGCTTCCCATCTTAGTCTCATGTATTCCTGAATTTGACTTCACTTCTGTGGGCTGTTGGAGGAGGTGACCACGGCCCTCTCTGGGGGACATGTTGATCTCCCTGGCCCCCGGCCTAGAGCTGTGCCCCTAAGTGCACCGCCCCTGGAGGGGGTCAGGACCTCCCTCTGCAGGCCGGGTGGGGGCGGGACACCTCGTCCGCATGCTCTTCTGTGCTGGGCTGAATCGTGACCCCACTGGACGCCCACATTCCTGGCACCTGTGAGCTGGTCATCTCACAGGCAGAGACTCTGCAGGTGGGGTTAAGTCCAGGAGCCTGAGATGGGGAGGTCACCCTGGGTCACCCTGTGGGCCCAAGTATCCCCAGGGTCCTTCTAAGAGGGGCACAGGAGGGTCACAGCCCGGATGTGCGGATGGGGCTGAGGCCCGGGGGCTGGGGACGGGCTGGTGCGGGCAGCCTCTAGAAGCTGCGAAAGGCCAAGGAGTTCCAGCCCTCCCCCGGAGCCTCGGGTCTGCCGGCTCGCCTCGGATTTCTGCTCTCCAGAACTGTAAGATAATAAGTCTGTGTGGACTCCAGTCTTGTCATTTACAGTAATTTGTTCCGGCAGGGCTGAGACTCTAAAGCACAGCTCTGCCGTCAGCTGGGGAAAGAGGCCAGGAAGGTCACGGGGCCTCCCCACGGAGAGGACCGAGAGACGGAAGGGAGGGTGCTCAGAGGGACACCGAAGCCCTGCAGTGTGGCTCCTGGCCTCTGCTCTGCTGGCCCGCTGCACCGGGCCTTGGGGGGAAGCGGAGCCCAGAGCAGCACGGGGCTTGGGGAGGAGGCGGGCTCTCCTTGTCACAAGGTCACGAAGACCGGACAGCGCCCTGTGCTGCATTCAGCTATCGCCTCCTCATTATTCATCCTGACCTCTTTCTGCCTCTCGATAGCGTGAGTGAGTTCACACCATAGGACTTGCCCTGCCCACTGAGCAGGGCATGGCTCCCAGGGACAGCAGGACATATACAGGATCCAGGTTCAAGCTCGGCCCCACCCGACCCTGCTGGCCACCCCGCTCTGGCCACACACCTGGCCACTGGGGAGCAGAGAGGGTGCAGCGTGGGCTCAAGGCGCTGACCAGCGCTGAGGAGCCTTCTGCTGGCTGGAAGTAGCCCTTCAAGTCGCCCCAGGAGAGGGTCCTCAATCCTGGCACTGCAGACCCTCAGTGGGCGAGGTCCCCGAGCCCTCTGCCCACTCTGCCCATCCTCACGCCTGACCGGCTGTCCTCATCTGCACTTTCCCTTCCTTGGGTCTGTGTCTGCTTTGCAAGTGGGTGCCTGGGTGGTCCAGGTCTGGCCCAGCAGCCACTAAACAGAGAGGTGTCAAGAGCTGTCCCCAGAGCAGGAAGCATGGAGACCCGTGCACGGCCCCCCTGCTGCCCTGCCAGGGCCACTCTTGGTCTTCGCGGCACACACGGCTCACCGGGAATCTTGTTAAAATGCAGATTATTGTTTAGGAGGGCTGGGCTCGGGGCTGTGTGTTTTATTTCCGGTGCTGCATTCTCCCCTATTTATCTTTTACCTGGAAACGAAGTCACGTAGACTATGCCTGTGTGCGCATGCACAGAGATCTAGCTTCACGGCCTGCTGCAATGTTTCCATACACACTCGGTTTGCAGAATGGCTAATCAAGCTGATTAACAACGTCTGGGCTGGTGCCTGCATAGGTCCCGGACCCCTGTGCGAGTGATAGCGTCCCAGAGAGATTGGAGGTGGGTCTCTGTGACCCTGGGACCTGGAGCACAGGTAGTGCTGCAAAGGAGTCAGTAGAACCTGGCAGGGTGTGGGGTGCGTGGCTGTGTGACGCTGGGGCTGGTGCCACAGGTACTCACCCTAAGACAGGAGGCCCTTCCTCTGTGTGAGGCCGAGGAGCCCGCTTGGCTGGGATGGGTGCTTATCCCCTGGCCCAGATCACAGAGGCTCACCAGTGTTGGTCCCCGTCCCTTGTCCCCAACATGCCCACGGCTCCACTGGACACGGGGAGGCCCACCTGGTCCTGTGAACTTCCTGACCTTCCTGTGCTGGGCAGTTCTGAGAATGTTACTGGACTCTTCTAAGCCAGTTTCTCTATCCCTGAACCGTTGCTGCTGTTCCCTGTCAGTTGCCGTGGGGACCAGGGAAGTGGGGGATGCGGGGTGCTGGGCGGGGCGTCGCGGGCCTGTTGTGCATCAGCAGTTCCTGTGGAACGTCTCGCCCCCTGGATCCTGACCCAGCATTCCAGACCTCGGTCACCTCCAGGGAGGGCCCAGGGTGGGTGGGTGTCTTTCCCACACACTTGCCCAGCAGGGGCCTGCAGGGGGCTCCTGAGGCTGCACCCCGCACCCAGCACCTCACCAGGCACCGAGTGACCTTGGCTACAGGGTAGAGACGGGAAGAGGCGATGGCTGGGCTGGGGCCCTCATGACTTAAGGGGTTCACCAAGCAGCCCCCAGAGGAGGGGAAGCAGGAGCCCAGGCCCTCGGCTCAGTTTCAAAGCTAAATTGAAGGGACATGGGTTAAAGGGACTCCCGGGCTCCCTTCTGGTCGGACCCACTGACTCCCCAAGGCAGGGAAGTGGATCGAGACCTTGGGGACTGCCTAGAAAGGCAAGTGGATGCTGGCCCTCAGGTCTGTGCCAGGCCGGGGGTCCAATGTGTCAGGCACCACAGAACCGGGGATCTGGTTCTTCCTTCTGATACCAGGAGGAAGGAAAAGTTCCCCGGCAACCCCCTGTCCATCCCTCAAGATCCAGCTCTGGTTGCCCTTCCCTCCCCCTCATACACGGGGCCCTCTGCATTTCCCAGACCAACTCAGGTCAAGTTAGCTGCCCACACGTCTGTGTCCCCTACCACCCCGAGAGCCCCCAAAGCCCCTAGAGGACTAGGGAAGAGACTCTGGGTTGTTTACCTTGAAGGGCCTGGAGATTAGAACGTAGTAGTTGCTTAATTAACATCCGAGTGAGCTGATGCTGCTTGGTGCCCATCATCTTCTCCCTGAAGGTACCAGGAGGCTCCTTCTCTTGTGTGCCTTCCACTGAGGAGCTTCACAAAAGCCCCAAGCCCTGTCCCCTCTGGCCCCTGGATGACCGGCCCACTCTCCTGGCCCTGGACGTGTGGGGCTGGGCCCTCAGGAGTCTGCCCTGGCCTCGCTGGAAGGCACCTGTGGCTGTGGCGGCCGCGGAGCGTGTCTGGGATTGATTTCCGTCCTCATGATCTAGGCTGCAATTGATCTCTCAGGTAGAGGCTGTGCACTTAATGAAGTGAGGGCCACTCAGCTCCATCCGAGACAGGATTCCGCGCAAGGACAATCGCCCTTCTGGTGACAGCTTCTCTCTTTTAAAAATAAATAAAATGCAATGAAAATAACTCAGCGGACGAGGTGGCGCAGCAAGGTGGGCGGGGAGCCGGAGGTCGCCAGCAAATTCCCACCCCGGGGGCGGGAGGGGGGAGACCAGGTAAAGGGTTGTATTATGATTATTATCATTTCTCCAAACTTGGGAGAAATGTACCGTGTTGACTCAGAAAAAAGACAGAGAGGATCTTTACTCAGCAGGAGGACGTTCAGGATTTGATTTCCCCTACCTGAGCCCTAAGATCTCCACACAGGGAGACGCTTCCCCGGGACACTCAGGTTTCCTTGAGACGAGGCGCATGCAGCTCTGCTCTCCTGCAGGGACCCTTGGGCTTGCAGGTGGCCCACCTTCCTGGAAGGCCACCCGGCTGCCCTCGGGCGCTCTGTCGGGGGCCGTGGGACCTCCAGGCTGGCCGCAGTTGAAATGAACGTGTTGGGATGTCAGTGGTCAGACCCGCCCAGCTCCAGGTGGAGGAGCACCCGTGTCCCCTGGATGTGCTTCCGTGAACACCTACTTGAAGTCGGTCCCTGAACCCAATGACCAGCCACCGTTCCTGTGACCCACTGCCCCTTTTTCTGGGGATTTTCCAGGCTTCCATGTTGAAAGTCCCACGTGGCAGGAGGATCCTTGTTTCCAGGCAAACTGGGAGAGCGGGTCACCCCAGCTGAGACGGCACAAGACTTTGCAGCTGTGGGAGGGGGTGGGGGAGAGCTGCGGGTGGCCCTCGGAGAGCAGGACAGAGGAGGGCAGCGGCCCCTCCTACCTCTGCTGTGGCTGTCCATTTAAAGACTCGGGTTGTGTAAGGCCACGCGGCTCACAGGGGAGAGCGAGGCAGGCGTGACAGCACCGGCCACCTGGGGAGGGACATCCAGGGACAGGACTCCCGTGAAGGGTCCCCCAGCTCTGGCTTTGGGCTCCACCACTGTGCACACGTGTCACGTTGCCTAGGGGACAGAGCTGCCAGGCCTGTCCTGCTCCCACGGCTGTCCCTGGGGTCTTCCGAGCCTGGAGGTCTCCTCTGCACAGCGTCCTGTCCCAGGACTGCATCTGACCGGGGGCAGCAAGGAGGAGGTGCTGTGTCCTCCCTGTCCCCATGTCCCAGCAGCTCGGCCTGCTGCCACTGTCCTTCATCATGGGAGGAGCACAGCCTGTGTGGTGAGCGCTCCAGAAACACCCCAGGTCCCACAGACGTGGCCAGACCACCCTGGAGATGGACCCCTGGGCATTGCTCGAATTCTTTCCTACAAACAAGCAACTCTGATGAACAACGGAAAGGGAGGCTCCACGGTCCCATCTGGGCTGTCGTTTCGCAGGCCTGGGACCTGTTGGGAGAACTGGCTGTGGACATGTGCAAGGAACTCCTCGGCAAAATGGGCCAAGCTGGTCACCTCATACAGTTCCTACAGATGAAGAAACAGATGGTCAGAGAAGCCTCCAGCCGCCTGATTCCTAAGTCTGTGCTGCTCATGGTGTCTCTTGGCTGAGGTGACTACATCATCCTGTGGCCACTGGACCATGTGTATGTCTTTTGGAGCTGGGCAGTGTGGCAGGGCTCTGGTGTGGTGGACTTAGAGGGTGTGTCGCCTAGGGGCAGGTGTGGTCACTTGGCTGAGTGCCCCACACTGTGGTCATGGTGGCTGGTTCTTGGCCATCAGTGGGCTGGCTTTGTGTCCTGGGCCGTCGCCCTTCAGCTCTTGGTGTCCTTTTCTCCACCAAAGGCACCGGGCAGCGTCGGCCTTTGCTTGGGAGACCTGGGCTGGCTGCGGTCGACTTTCTTCAAACGGGAGTCCGGGTCGGGACGGCCTGTGGCGCGGCTGAGAGTCTGCAGGACCCGGCACCAACTGGAGCCCTAATTAATGTTTGCTTTATGATGTTCCAGGGAACGGTCGCTCGATGAGATAATGCAGATAGGATTTTTAAAAAGCGTGAGTTCAATTTAAACAGCAGCACAGCAGATGCGCAGCAGCCCGGCCTGCTGCAGGAGGTTGCTAGAAGCCACTGTCCCCTTCCTGAGTCTGGGTCCGTAATACTCCATTAGCTGAGCCTCCGGGAGAACACGGGTCAGGGAGCCCTTCAGGTGGCGCTCACCCGAGATATGGAAGGCAGCAGGGCCCGCTGGGTGGGACGGAGGGACCCCTGGATTCAGGTCTGGATGCCCGAATGGGGACTAGAGAGTCACCTGCGGAAGGAGCCCGTAGCCCAGCTCAGGGCGGAGAGGAGGCTACGTTCCCTGAGGATTTCTGTGTGAATGACGTGCTGCGGAGATTGCAAACCCCAGACTTAGTCACTGCTGCGTGACTCGGGGGTCAGAGGTCCAGAGTGGTCTGCGGGCTGGAGTGTCTGGAGCGTTGACCGGGGGCTCCTTCTGCAGCTCCAGGGCTGCCCGCCCGTCACCTGCCTTTTCCAGTGGCCCCCGTGGTCCTGGCTCATGGCTGCTGCCTCCCCTGGAGGCCTGTGGTGGCCTGTCCTGCTGCCATCTCCTGTTCTGACTCTCCTGCCCCTTCCATCTCCAGGGAGCCTTGTGGCCACTGGGCCCACCCGGTCATCCACAGTTCCCCAGTTCAAGGTCAGCTGCTTCAAGGTCAGCCGGTTCAAGGTCGTCAGCCGGTTCCTGACCTTAATTCCGTTTGCACCCTGGAGCCCCCCGTGGTGGAGCCCGACACCCTCCCGGGTTCTGAGGCTTAGGATGTGGATATCTGGGGCTCATTGTTCTGCCGACCACGATGCCGACGTTCTGCCTCAGAACAGCGATGCTCTTTAGGTCACTTGCTTTTCTATTTATCTATCTTTTAATTTCGAAGAGAAGACGCACAGAAGGAGCGGGACCTGCCAACCTGGGGTTGGGTCCCACAGGACCCGGGTCACTGCTCAGGCCTGGTCTGCGCTGCTTAGCCTCCGGGCTGCAGGTGGCTGCTCCTTCATCAAGAACCAAGTCCTTGGTCCTGTCTGCCCCGCAGTGTCACCTGGGGGTGGGGGACAGATCAAAGACGGAGAGAAGGAAACGCTTCCGAATTGCAGACGCCCTGAGGTGCGCTGTGGTTGTGCCCAGTTTCGTGGGTCGATCCCAAGCCTGAGTCCAAGCCGCACCCCTCAGGAGCACGTCCGGGTCCCTGGAATGCGCTTGCCACCTGCCCCTCCAAATCCCAGGACCAGCACGGAGTTGTCGGAACAATGACCTTGGGAGGAGAACTGGCTTCACCCGAAGCCCGTGCCTTGGTGTGGCTGGGGACACCGGCCTGCTCATTGCCAGGCGCTCAGCCACTCGGCCTCTGTCCCTTTGCCTCCGACTTGGTCTGAGACTCGAGTCCAGGGGACGCCCGTGGTGAGCAGGGGCACCCGGGAGCCCCATCGCGATACAGAATGTGCCGGCACCTGACGTCCCTCCTGCCCCCCACCCCGCACACAGCAGACTGACTTCTTAAACCGAGTTCTGTTCCTCGGCTCCAGGAGGTCACGGAACCAGGAGTTCCGCCCTCTGGCCCCCGGCTGCTGTCCCCCCCCCCGCCATGTCGAGCTCCATCTGTGCCGTGAGCTCTGTCTTCATGCCACCGAGGTCCTCCCTGGTGTGACTGTGCCCTCTCTGCCCTCCTCCTGATGGGCCCTGGGGAGGTTTCCCATGTCGGGGAGTGAGAAATAAAGTCACAATGGATATTTTTGTTTTAAAAAAGAACAGAGAGCGAGGAGAGTTTGGGTTCCCTGTGTGACACCCACGTTCCCTGGCTCCTGAAAGGGCCACCAGCGGTCCCTAAAGGGGGACAACCAGCACGGGTGCTGTGCCCGCTCGGCAGCCGCTGTGCCCAAGGCGAGCCCCCACACTCTGGCCTGCAGCTCGGCCCAGGCCGGCCTGTGCCCGACACCCTGTCCTTCTGCCGCCCACAGCTTCCTGCGCCCTGCTGGGATGAGCGGGCAGCCGCCAGGGACCCATCTGCACGGCAGACGGCCGAGTGTCACAGAGCCCAGCGCTGCGGCTGCGACCACCTGCACCCCATCCTGTCTCCTTCCCGTAGCTGCGGGGCCTCGCTCCGGTGTTTGTTTATATATTTATGAGCCCCAGAATCGCTGCTCCTGGCACGCTCTTTACTGAACACTACAGCAGTGATCGTGGGATAATTGTGCCGCGATGAGGGAACAGTCAGGGTCTATGCAGTAACTGGATAATAAAAACCAGGGTTTATGGCTGCTGCTCCTGGGGAGATTTATGGCCTTAATCTGACATTACGTAACTAATCATTTCCTGTTCAGAGCGGCCTGCGATGGGCACTGAGACCCTCAGCCAGCGGGTGGTTCTCGGGGAGTAGGAAGGAAGACAAATGCGGGAGGCGTCTCGATTTTCCTGCCCTTGGCCAAGATCCCTGGGCTCAGGCCTCCTCCTTCCTCTTGGAGATGAAGAGGGAGCCAAGGACGCTCCTCCTGGCCCCCGCCGTCCACTAGTCACTGGACAAGAGGGCCTCCAGAGCCCCGAATCAGCAGGAGCAGCTGTGCAAACCGGGTGCTGCCTCCCCGAGCCCCGTGGAGCTCTGGGCCTCCAATCCCGACCGGGGCTTCTGACCCGAGGGGTCGTCTCCAAGTGCTTTCAGATGTCAGGCTGGAAGGGCCTAGAAGCCCTCCGAAACCTGCCCCTGACCACCCTGAAGCAGGCAAGGCTCCGCTGCAGAGAGGCCTGCAGTGGCACCGGCAAGGCCCGTCGGCACCTCTGTCCTCTCAAGGGTCAGCTCGACACGGTCAGCAGAGAGAGAGAGGAATCTAAGGGCTGCTTCAAGGGGACAGGGAAACCAACCAGGCGCACGGTCCTGGGCCAGCTCCCCGGGCGAGTGGGTGGGCAGAGCCGAAGGAACCTCTGAGGGACGCCGTTGGGCCACGCGACCAGGGAGTGTGTGCACGGAGGACCCCCCGTCTTCCTGGATCTCAGTGTCAAGTCCCCTGATTTGTGTCCTTGGCTCCGGCTGTCTGTCCTCAGGGAGGTGGAGGGTGAGGGGAGACACGGCCCACAGCAGCAGAGGTGAGCCACGGAGGCCCCCGGGGCCAAGGGTCCACCCCAAGCCCTCGGGTGGCCCTGCTGGCCCTCTGCAGGGTTGGAATGCGGCAGAGCAAGCTTCTCTACATGGAAGACACCAGCGCAAGATGGACGTGTCCCGACCCACTGGTCTCAGAAGAATCAAAGCAGGTTGGGCGGACCTGGGCCACACACAACAGCATCTGGCCGTGGTGAGCCAAGCAAACCCTCTGGACCGGCCAGAGCTGGCCCTGGGCCGGCAGCTTCTGAGGGGCGCAGGCTCCGCAGGCGCAGGGCAGATGGTCTTGCAAATTGCAACAGGACGCCCCAGCGCTTCCAGTGGACCTGAGGAGGCTGGCAGCCTCCTGAGGGTGCGATCTGTGGGTGTTGGGTGCCCAGCTGTCCTCCTGCACCGACGTTTTCCTCCCAGTGGAAGGAAGTGGGAGAAATACCTCCTCTGGCCCTGTGGACGGATGGACAGGCCGGCACGGGGGCCGCACGCTATTCTCTCCTCTGTGGAACCCAGAGGAGGAGTCCAGAGATGGAGGAGTCTGATTTTAAAGCGAGAGAGGAGAGTCCCTCTCTGCCTGGCCTGGCCCTGACTAACTCCCTGCACCATGGCTCCCGGGGATGCCCGGTGGGGAGCTGGGCACTCAGCTCAGGAGTCTGGGCCTGTGGACCCCTGGAAGCCCACATTTCCCTTACTTCTTGTCCAAGGATTGTGGCAGCCTTCATGCTGGGCGGTGACTGGGCAGTGTGCTGTGTCCTGCTGGGCAGCCTGCCTTGGGATTCTCCATGGGACAGGCATTGCAATCTGGGGTGGTGGGTGGAGCCCAGAACGTGGGCATGATTGTGATCCAGCTCCAACATCTCTCAGCGCCATCGACTGAGCACGACTAGGTAGGTGTCGGGCGTGGGGTAGGCACTCTGCGTTGGTCAGGGTCTCCAGAAAACGGTTCCTGCAGGACGTGCACAGTCAGAGAGACACTGAGTCGAGGGAATGGGCCCACCCGACCTGGAGAAGGAAGATTCCCAAGGTCTGCGTGGGCCAGCAGGAGGTGGACAGCTGAGGTGGGGCTGCAGCTGGAACTGGCACCTGCAGACCAGGAAGACCTGCTGTTCGACTTCAGGTTCAAGAGCAGGAAAGGCTGACAGAGGTGGGCAGGAGGGTTCTGACTTCCTCAGAGGAAGTCGTTCTACTCAGGCCTTCAACTGATTGGACGAGGCCCACCCACTGTGGAAGGTCCGGTGCTGATCTCATCCCAAACACCCTATTGAAATACCCAGAACCATGTTAAGAAGTGCTGGGCGCAATCCTCTGCAGCCCGGTCAAGTTGGCCCCCAGCATTAACTATCATACGCACCATTTAGACTCTCCCCGGCACCTCTGCCTGTGTGCTAGTGGGTTCTCAGCTGCAGAAGCAGAGCCATAGGAAGCTGAAGAAAGCTGCTCAGGATCCCTCCACCGGGAGGTGGCCCGACCCAGGAGTGTCCCCTGCACCTGGCTTCCCCCTTGTCCTGCAATCTTCCACCTCCCAGTTTGCAGGGAATCGAGGTTGGTGTCTTATTTTGAGGGTGCACCACGTCAGCCGTCTGTCCACCTCGGGAATGTCCGTGACAGCTCTGTGTGCGACTGCCATGTGTGATTTCAAAGGGGGGTCACTGCGGTCATCATGTGGGTCCCTGAGCCCCATGGAGGAAGCCCCCTTGTGGAGGCCTCCGGGCCTCCATTGTGTGTCCAAGGCTGTGGACATGGCGTCCTGAGAAGGCTCTGCAGCCTCCATGGTGGGAGCCATGGTGGGAGCCACGGTGGGCACTGGGCTTCTGCCGGGCAGAGCCGTGTCTGAGCCCAGTGGTAGGTTCTGGGTTGGAACCTGCTGCAGGTCTTTGTGTCCTGCTACCTCGGGGCTGGAGCTCCGGAGAGGTCACCAAGCCAGTGGGACTGTCTGAGTTGCAGACAAGCAGGGGACTCCTGAGCCAAGCAAGTTGAGGCCAGTCTCCCAGGGGGCCCAGGGGGAGGTTGGGGAGCTCGTCCCTCAGAGTCAGAGGCAGCTGCGGGAGCTCCCTCTAGACCATTCCCCGCTCTCTGTCTGAGAGTGTTCTCCACGCCAGCCCAGGGGACCGTCACCAGTCAGCGCACGCACCCAGCTAGGGGCTCTGACTTGGGAAGCATCCTACTGTGTGAACATGGTGCATTCATTCACTCCTCCATTAACCCAAACACCCGGCCTGCAAGCATTTACTAAGGACCTACTGTGGGGAGACCTCAGGGCAGGCCTGGGGAACAGAGGTGCTTTGGGGAGGAGCTTCTCACACACAGGGGCACAGGGAGGCGCTGGAGGCCGTCTGTTTAGCTCTTTGGTTGTGGGAGGTGCCATGGGGTCCTTAGGGTCAAAGTGCTGCCCCTGTGTCAACCCTAACAAAAATAAAATGCAATGAGCTGGGGGCCCAGCCAGAGGCTATTGCAAAAATCTGAAGTCATTCTCCTCATTTCACCTTTAAAAACTGCCCGCCCTCGACTGGGGAGCTGTCACCCTGAAGATGGAGGTCAAGTCCCTCGCAGGAGTCCTTTGGAGACCTCCCTGGGTGGCAGATGGACAGCACACAAGGGCATGCAAGTGTTCAGCCCTCAGGGTGTGGATGGTGTGCGATCTACCTCAATAAAGTAAAAGGAGGGAGGGGGGAACAATTCAGTGTCTTCCCTGATGCGCCATTTCCCTGATGTGCCATGCCCACAAGGTACGGGGCACAGTGTGAGCCGGGCTGGCTCGTCCACCGAGTGCTCAGTGCATTGGCCTCACGCCAGCTACAGGGCCGCCTTGGGCAAGTGGTGGGGTCTCCACTCTCGAGGATTGTCAATGCCGTTCCCACTGGTCTCACAGTTGGGTCAGCATGGGGGCCTTAGGGTCGCAGGGTGGCTTCCCCATCACTAATCCCTCTGCCCTGATGCCCAGAGAGTTCCATTCCTCTTGTGAATGCTGCCAGCCCATGAGGTCAGGTGGCAGATTTCGTGAGCTGCCCAAGAAGGCATGTTTGATGTGCTGAATAGCCAGTGAGCATGTATGAGCTTCGTATGGCTGCTGTAACAAATGACTGCAGAGTGGGGCTTAAGACAATAGAAAGTTACTACCTCCAAGCTCTGGAGGCCTGATGTCCCTAATCAAACTATGGGTAGCGTGCGCCCTCTCTGAAGGCTCCAGGGGTCCTTCCTGCCTCTTCAGCTCCTGCTGTGGGCAGTCCTCGGCTTGTGGGCCTCTCTTGGTCTCGCCCATCTTCACCTGCCTTCTCCTCTGTGTCCCAAATTCCCCTCTGCCTCATGTGTAGGACGGTCGTCTTTGGATTTAGGGCCCAGCTAGATAACCCAGAAGGAACACTGGGACCCTTAACTCCACGGCATCTGCAGAGACAAGGTCACATTCGCAATTCTGGGCCCCAGGACATGTCTGTGGTCCGGGGGTTGCTATTGAAAGGATCAGGAGGTAGACGGGGTATTTCCAGGGCAAAGCTGGTGCCCCTGAAAGCCTCCTGAGCAGCCAGAGAGCTTCTGGGCACCAGGGCGCACCCCAGAGAGGCTGCAGACGGCCCTTCCTGCCGGTCTCGACCCTTATGCTGAGACCACTGAGGCGGGGCCGGCAAAAAGCTGAGCAGGAGCACCCAGAGAGCAGGGAGGAGCACCCAACAGGGAGGGAGTGTGCAGAGAGCAGGGAGGAGCACCCAGAGAGCAGGGAGGAGCACCCAACAGGGAGGGAGCACTCAGAGAACAGAGAGGAGCACCCAGAGAGCAGGGAGGAGCACCCAACATGGAGGGAGTGTGCAGAGAGCAGGGAGGGAGCACCCAGAGAGCAGGGAGGAGCACCCAACAGGAAGGGAGTGGGCAGAGAGCAGGGAGGGAGCACTCAGCTTAGAGGGAGCACTCAGAGAACAGGGAGGAGCACTCAGTAGAGAGGGAGCATTCACAGAGCAGGCTGTGTGCCTGGGCGTGGCATTAGCCAGAGAGCTGGGGAACCTGAGCAGCCCAGAGGTGGGGAGGCTGTGGCCTGGCGTGGCGAGCTGCCTGTGGCCAGACCCAGACGGGATCGCTGCATCGTGCCTATGGGGTGTGCAGGTAGGGACTTCGGGATCTTGCTGGGGAAGGACATGGGCTGAAGGGGGGCCTCCTCTGCCTACCAGGGACACAACTGGGGTGCAGGGCCTGGGGCCTGGACATCACAGTCCACAGGGTGAGAGGCAGGAGGGTGGTGCACCCTGAGGCATCTGCACCACACGGGGACATCGTTTGGGTGGCACACATGCGTGGGCCGTTTCTTCTGAAAGGGAGGTGGGCCGTGCCTCTGGCTCTCTGCCAGGCCGAGGCCCCAGTGAGGCAGACTGACTCGGCGGGATCAAGCACAGAGTTGAAGCCTGTCCCTGGACACGCAGTGGGGACAGCTGGCCGGCCTCCAGCTGGAGATGTCTGCCTCTCCTCGGTCCCTCCTGGGTCTCATTTTCAGGATTTGATGTGATCCGAGCAGGACGCGGCAGAAGGGAGAGGATAATTTTCTTTGCCGCAGGAGGCTGAAGCTTCCAGCGACTTCTGTTTGGCGCCTCCTCTGCTTCCAGAGAGCGGGGTGACCTGGGCCAAGCTCTGACTAGAGGATTTGTGTCCTTGGCTGGACAGACATGTGTTTCCAGCTCCTCCACGGAGGGTGCTGATGGGTGACTTCCCAAAGCAAGGAGCGTGAAATGGATTCCGGGCGCCCGTGAGGAGCTGCGTCCTGTGCACACGCTCTCGCCGCCTCCCTCCTCCTCCTCCGTGGCCCGCGCCCTCACCACAGGGCCGTCTCTGGGAGCCTTGTCTGCAGTTAATCCCTCGGGGTGACAGCCTCCAGAGTACTCCATCAGCGCAGCACCTGATGCAGCTCCCTTGGGGCCACGTGAGGTTCACGCTTGGTGGGAAGGGAGAGGAACTTAGGGCCCTGGTTGGATTGAGTCTGGCTCTGGACGGGCCACTTACCCACACAGTGGGCTGAGTTGGCAGCACCCTGGCCCTGGGTTGAGTTAGCTACCTCCTCGTCCTTCCAGCCAGAGGCTCCTGCAAGGCTCTGCTCGATGCCACCCTGCTGAGCAGCTTGGCTTGTTATGCAATAGGGTGGCTTTGGGTTTGCCACAGGGGTCCCTCTTCTTGAGTGTCATTATGCCTTTTGGGGATCAGGCTGGCTCTACCTGCGATGCCTGTGACCTGCCCTGTACTCAAAAGTAGGGGCACGATGTGAAGCCCTTAGCCAAGCCCATCCTGCGTGGTCTCCAGCTCTCGCCAGCTGGCGCCTGGCGGCAGTGGGTGCTCTGTGAGCACAGGCTGAATCCTGGAAGGCGGCATGCACCCGGAAGTGAGTTCAGGGGTGTCGCTGCTGGACGTCCACTCACCTGGAAGACCTGTGTCTGGGAAGACGGGCGATCAGAGCGTCAGAGACGATTCTCAGTCAGAGTCCCTGTTGGAGCTTATACCCCAGAGCACAGGACATCAAATAAACAGTCCACCAAGTCCAGGTGTGGGATAGGCAGGGGGTGGACCCTTTAGAGTCTAGAGAAAAACAAAGCCTGTCCTAGGAGACCAGAGGAGAGGCTCCTTCCCTGTCCCTAGCAGCGATGTCTGAGCGCCTGTAGACCCACAGCCTGAGGTTCCTAAAGAGGTGGTGGTGGTCCGAGGGTCGTGGGAGGTGGAGGTGGTTGGACCCTCTGGGAAGGGCTTTGGACGGGGCGTGGAGAGAAAGTTAGTCTTCCAGTCAGCCTGCGAGTCCCTGGGTAACTACCTGGGGGTCCGCACTCTGTGGGGTGGATGGACTGGGACCCTGTGCCCACCTTTCTTCTCCCCAACACGGAGCCAACCTGTAGCAAAGAGTGCAAGACCGCACACGCCTCCGTGAGCTGGGTTGAAGGAACACCGGAATGTTCCAGAAGTTGTTCTCTTTCTGGCAACTGCCCCCAACTCCTGGCTGAAGCCTCTTAACCTTGCTTCAGGGTCGGAGTGTTCTCCAAGGCTGGTCAATTTTTTAAGCCTTTGTTTCTAAATTGCCCTGGTCACAGTCAATCAGGACTCTGGAATGTTCTGATGACTCTTGGAGTCCTGTGATGAAGTGGACGTTTTGACCTGCCTCTCAGCTGACCTGCAGCGTGGAGGCTGCGGCTTTAACAGGGGAGGGAAATGTAATCGGGCTAATCTCATTCCCCGAGAGCCGGGCAAGTGGAAGTCATTTCTTATCGCTGCAGACGTGTGGCGAGCCCCTGGGAAAGTCAGCCAGGGACCAAGCAGACAGAGGTCACGGAGGGGCTGCTGGGGTGGGGTCTGGCCGCCTTACTGCCCAGGGTGGATGGGAACGTGCTTACAGCTGACACCGGTGGAGCCCAGAGGACAGCCATTGTGCTGTCCTCGGGGAGCACTGTCACCCGGGAGATGGCTCTGCTGGGAAGAGTTTGGAGACAGGCACCTCTCTCTCCCTCTCTCTCTCTCTCTCTCTCTCTCTCTCACACACACACACACACACACACACACACACACACACCCTAACGGTTTCCCACCACAAAGCTAAGCATGCAGCCAAAATCCCAAAGGTGACAAATCCGATTCCAGAGCCGTCTCCTCCAAGTTCATCTCCCCTCCTTCAAGGTGAGTCTAATTATAGCCACGAGCACCAGGAACTGCATGTCCCACCCCTCGCCCTGTCCTCCTCTCCACCTCGACCCTCTACCTTGGTTGGGGCAGCAGAGGGGACGCAGCCAGAGCCCAGGTCACGGGGTCTCTCCTCCTGGGGAACCTCCACGTCCTTCTCTGGAGCCCCCGGAACGAAAGCCCAAGGGCAAGGCAGGTGTCCCCGCAGCCCTGGAGGACCTCAGCCTGGACGCAGACCCGCTAGAGGTGGAATCACAAGATAATACAGAGGATGCCCAATTAAATTAGGATTTCGGGTGAACATCAATCATGTTTCAGGGTGAGCGTGTATGCCGAGCCAGGCTTTCGACAGGCACAGAGAGATCAGGCACCATTTGTTAGAAATCCAAGCCTAAGTGCCAACCCTACGTCCGTGGGACCTCGGGGGGG
>NW_026000102.1:5543596-5546017 GCF_001458135.2 Marmota marmota marmota
GGGGGGGGGGGGGGTTGTGAAGGCTTCCATGCCTCGGTCTCCTCCTCTTTTCAAAGGAGGCTCATGCTGGCAGAGCTGGCCTCCCGGGGCTAACGAGAGGC
Source organism: Marmota marmota marmota (assembly GCF_001458135.2). Lineage (NCBI taxonomy): Eukaryota > Metazoa > Chordata > Mammalia > Rodentia > Sciuridae > Marmota > Marmota marmota. Next base: position 5,543,698 of record NW_026000102.1, read on the forward strand.
GTCACCTGCGTCATCTGGAAGCACTCAGCACTGCGGAGCCTGAGGACTCCATGGTTCTGTCACCAAGACCTGTCACCTGTCCACCTGCTCTGTGTGCCCTGAGGGGGCTGGGGTGGGCAGGGCCATGCGGACGGCTGCCCTCAGCTTCACGAAGCTGCAGGAGCCCCTCATTAGACGGAAGCTGTCTTTGAGCTTTGAATTTGGTCTTTCCTGGGATGATGATGTGAGGGCAGCTTCTCCTGGAGGCGCTGGGCAGCTGCAGCACAACCGCAGTAGCCCCTGGTCAGCCCCATGCCCACGGGGTGGAGGACACACGCCAGAGGAGCTGTGTGGCCAGGCCAGGAGCAGGGGGGTCAGCGGCTTCAACACACTGTGGCCTTGTGATATTCTCAGCGTCGGTGCGGTACTGGGACGCAGCCTGCCACACGCATCCAGAGACGTCCTCTGCGGTCGCAGGCCGTGCCATCTGACCCTCAGTGGTGGCTTCTGTTCTTTGGGGGCCTGAAGCCCACGGAGAGGGCCTTGCCTTGGCTGCACCCACACGGCAGTTCTCCGGTGGGCACTGGGTGCCATCTGAGTGTCACAGCCTGAGCCCGCCGGCCATGCTGAGGTGTTGGTGACACCATCCCTGTGAGCAGAGGGGCCTCCCTGCTGGCCTGGAGGAGTCCCGCTGGTCGGGAGGGAGACGGCTCCTCCAAGGAGCAGGGCTGCTCGCTTCCCGGCAGTGCCCCCTTGGCCTGCCCCAGTGCCCCGTGGCACCTGCCCCTTCTCCTCCCATGAGCGGAAGCTGCCGGGATCTGGTCAGTCCCGGAGACCAGGCAGCTGAGGGGCAGGTCCTGCTCAGAACCAGCTGCAGGCAGGGCCAGCTGGCCAGCGGCTTCAGGGACGGGGGAGTGTGCTGTCTGATCACCTCCTGAGTGATCCCCAGGGACCAGAATGACGGCCAACAGCAGCGGGACCCAGAGAGCGGCTGGGCTGACCTCCAGGGCCAGGGTCTCCTTGGGAGCCTGTGGTCACTGAAGAAAGACCCCCCCCAGCCAGAATCTCATCCCTTATCAGGTGTTTCCTGGATCTTCAGACCCTTCGGGGACCTACCCCTTGACCCTGGTTGAACTTGAGGAGCCAAAGTCTAGCTAGGGCCTGAGTGGGGAGTGGCCTCAGGGCCACCGAGGGAGAGGACAGGCAGGGCGGGCTTGTGGGTCGTGGGAAAGCCCGTGTCCCCTGGGAGCCGCCTTCCGTTCTGCTTTCAAAATGCTCTTGTCCTGGTTCCGCTTTAATGAACTCCAGGACGGGGATATGTCGCTGTCATTGTGTCAACCCCAAGCAGAGGGGCCTCGCTCCGCAGCCTCCTGGGGCTCGAGGGGCAGGAGGACAGACAGGGAAACACGCTTGTTGAGGCCACAGCGCGTCTGACATGTCGCCATATCCATGTCAAAGAAGTCTTGGCCCCCGTGTTGGACTTCCGGAAGTCCCTCCCGGGTGGCTTCAGGAATCACAGATGTGACGGAGAGATGGGAGATCCAGGATTTGCCACTGAGAAAATAATCTTGGGGTTTTGTTTTGAATTGTAAAAACCTGAATGAAAAATCGCTGCTGACTGTCTGGTGGGAGATGCATGGTCTCATAACGGCCTCTCATTGATTCCTTTCAGGGTTTTGTTAAGACTGAAAAGCTCTCAGCAGCAGGCAGCCCGGGCAGGAGTGCGTGAGCACGGGACGAGGGGCGCAGGGCCAGTCCCCAACCCAGGACAAGGCCCGCAGCTGCAGAGCGGCACAAGCCACAGGACTGCGATGGTGTCCCTGGCTTGTCCCTGCTTTCTGTGTGGGGCAGGCGGTGGCCAAAGCCCTGCGGAGCTGGTCTTGGGGCTTCAGCCTGGGAGAGGTTGTTGAGAGCCACAGCCAAAGGGGCCCCAGCAAACTTCCAGCTGCCAGCAAACTTCCAGCTGCCGGCTGATGATTGGCTCACAGCGGCCCCAGCAACATCTAGCTGATTGGCTCCTCGGCCCCAGCAACATCTAGCTGATTGGCTCCTCTGCGGTGATGCTCATTGGACTGTTTCCCTGCCCTTTCAGACCACGGAGCTGCTCATTGGGGGACTTTTTTTTGGCTCCGCCCACGTGACCCAGCCAATCGGCCTCAAGAGCAGGAGGATTGTGGGAGGTGGAGAGAGGCTTGTGTGGGAGAGAGAGGCTTGTGGAAAGCCGGTGGTGGCAGTTGAGGCTCTGAGGATTTTTCCTGAGAGGCTGTTTTGTTTGGCGTGTGTGGTTCTAAAAATAAAGTTAGTTTCTTTTGACAAGTGGCTCCTGATTGTGCCCAGCCAG